>NW_022307362.1:0-32759 GCF_002776525.5 Piliocolobus tephrosceles | reverse complement strand
CAAGCAAATGGAAAACAAAAACAGGCAGGGGTTGCAATCCTAGTCTCTGATAAAACAGACTTTAAACCATCGAAGATCAAAAGAGACAAAGAAAGCCATTACATAATGGTAAAGGGATCAATTCAACAAGAAGAGCTAACTACCCTAAATATATATGCACCCAATACAGGAGCACCCAGATTCATAGAGCAAGTCCTTAGAGACTTACAAAGAGACTTAGACTCCCATACAATAATAATGGGAGACTTTAACACCTCGCTGTCAACATTAGACAGATCAACGAGACAGAAAGTTAACAAGTTGAACTCTACTCTGCACCAAGAAGACCTAATAGACATCTACAGAACTCTCCACCCAAAAGCAGCAGAATATACATTCTTCTCAGCACCACATTGCACTTATTCCAAAATTGACCACATAGTTGGAAGTAAAGCACTCCTCAGCAAATGTAAAAGAACAGAAATTATAACAAACTGTCTCTCAGACCACAGTGCAATCAAACTAGAACTCAGGACTAAGAAACTCAGTCAAAATTGCTCAACTACATGGAAACTGAACAATCTGCTCCTGAATGACTACTGGGTACATAACGAAATGAAGGCAGAAATCAAGATGTTCTTTGAAACCAATGAGAACAAAGATACAACATACCAGAATCTCTGGGACACATTTAAAGCAGTGTGTAGAGGGAAATTTATAGCACTAAATGCCCACAAGAGAAAGCTGAAAAGATCTAAAATTGACACCCTAGCATCACAATCCAAAGAACTAGAGAAGCAAGAGCAAACACATTCAAAAGCTAGCAGAAGGCAAGAAATAACTAAGATCAGAGCAGAACTGAAGGAGATAGAAACACAAAAAACCCTTCAAAAAATCAGTGAATCCAGGAGCTGTTTTTTTGAAAAGATCAACAAAATTGATAGACCTCTAGCAAGACTAATAAAGAAGAAAAGAGAGAAGAATCAAATAGATGCAATAAAAAATGATAAAGGAGATATCACCACCGACCCCACAGAAATACAAACTACCCTCAGAGAATACTGTAAACACCTCTATGCAAATAAACTAGAAAACCTAGAAGAAATGGATAAATTCCATACTAAGAATTGCTTTGTAAATCGATGATTTCCTAGCAAAATAAAAATAACAAAATTAACTGTGACCATGAAGTAAAAGATAAAGAACTACCCCTCTCCAAAAAATAAAGACTCAGACTTTTTCTGGATGAGTTTTCCCAAACCTTTAATGGATCAAATCATTCCTACATTGTTTCATCTGTTTTAGTCTAGAAAAAACAACAGGAAGCTTCCTAGGTTGTTTTAAGAAGCAGGTATAACTCTCATGCCAAAATTTACAAATGTAGCACACAAAAGAAAACTGCAGACACACTTCACTTAGGAATGTAGGAATGTTGAATCATGGATCCTATATAAAACATTAGCACTTGTGGACTTTGCTCAGGAATGCAAGAATATTTTAATATTGGCAAATATATTAACAGTATTCAATAATTAATAGGCAGGGGGAAAGATCATCATGGCAGTAAATATTAAAAGGATTTGATAGAACCCCAGTTCTATCCCTGATTCAAAATGAAACAAAATAATAACAGAAAATTTGTAGAAAACTACAAGTAGAGAAATATGTCCTTAATTTAATAAAGTATATCTATCTTACACCAACAGCCAACATTATACTTAATTATGAAATACTAGCACATTCCCATTAAAGTCAGGAAAGATTCAAGAACGTCCATTGTTATGGTTATTAATCAACATAGTTTAAACATTTCTAGGCAATGCAGTGAAAGAAGAAAAATAATTCAGCTGTTAATATTGTACAGAAAGGAGACAAAGTTATCTATATTTAGTGATAATATGATTGTCTATCTGGAATGACACTGAAGAACAATGAGAACTAATGAGAGTTAACTAAGGTAGTAAGAAAATACATGTATAAAAATCAATAGCTCCCTTACATACCATCAATCCACTAGAAAATGTGGTGAAGTGGATTATATTCACAAAACAACAAAATATATATGATGCCTGGGAATAAATGTACTAAGAAAAGTGCAGAGCCTATCTGAATACAATGGTAAACCTTATTCAGGGACATAAAAAGAGACTTGAATGGAGAAACAAAACTACTTAGGTGAAAAAATTTTGTAACATTATCAGTTCTGTCCAAATGAGTCCACATTTAATTGAATTCATGCCTAGCACATGGGACACACAATAAATGATTTTTGAATGAATGATAAATAAGTAAACATAATTACCATAAAATTTAGAAATTTTTTTTGACTTGACAAAATGATTTTAAGGTTCATCTAAAAAATTCTCAGAGCTGAAAATAAAATTTGATAATAGGGACAATCAAAGGATTACCAGATCAGTTATTAAAACATGATGACAGAAGATAGGCCGGGTACTGTGGCTTATGGAGGCCAAGATAGGTGGATCACCTGGGATCAGGAGTTTGATACCAGCCTGGGAAACATGGTGAAATCCTGTCTCTACTAAAAATACAAAAATTAGTTGAGCGTGATGGCGCATGCCTGTAATCTCAGCTACTTGGGAGACCGAGGCACAAGAATCACTTGAACCAGGGAGGCGGAGGTTGCAGTGAGCTGAGATTGCGCCATTGCACTCCAGCTTGGGCAACAGAGCTAGACTCTGTTTGAAAAAAAAATAAGAAAAGATAAAATAAACAATAACAGTAGTATTGGCACATGAATAGATAGATTTGTGGAACAGAATAGAAAGTCAAGAAGCAGATCTATGATTATGTAGGGATTTAGAATATGATGACGTTATCATAAGTATAATAGAAAAGGATGGATTTAATAAAGGGCCTTAGGACTGCTGGAAAAATTGTATCCCTACTCCATAACACACTGCAACAAATATACTCCAGGTGTATTAAATATTTAAATTTAAAAAGTATAACCATGAAAATGTTGTTAGTATTAGAGTATAGAATGCCTTTATAGGGGTAAAAATAATAAAGGAAGAGATTGATAGATTTAATTACATATAAAATTTTAAGCTTCTGAGCTTCCCAAACACCATAACAAATGTAAGGATAACCAATTACCTTGAAAAAAATATTTTAAATATGTGGCAGATTAAGAGTTAAGTTCTCTACTATGCAACACAATATGAAAGATGTAAGCTCACTGATTATGAAAGTTGCAAATTAAAACAAAGGATATTTTGTTTTATTTTGGCCATCAAATTGGCATATAATAAAAAACAGGTTTGAGAAAACTGGCACTTGCCTGTACTATTGGTAGAAGTGTATTTTGGGGTGACTATGCTGGAGGGTAATTTGGACATATTCAAGCGCCATGCCTTAAGAATTTATCTTAAGTAATTTTTCATGAATATTTGCAAATATATAAAGCTTCAGTGATAATCATTGCAAGCTAATGATAATGTAATGATAATCATTGCAGTATTCTTTATAACATCAATAAATTGTAAACAACCTGAATGTCTTCCTATGGAGAAATTGCTAACTCAATTATAATAGAGCTATATAATAGAATTTCATGACATTATTAAAGATAGTTTTGGGAAATATTTAATGCTATGGACAAATCTGTGTTATCCTCTTCTCTTATGTAGGAGGGAATTGTGTAAATAAGACTGAAAACCAGTTCTTTAAAATAATGAGAAAGAAGGACAAGGAAGTTTTATTGTATGTAAGGCCTTGATTTTTATCAATGTATATGTAAGCCAACATATTTTCTAAGGTTTTCTGTGATGGGATCTGATTTAGTTGGAATGCATACAGTTTTCAGCTCATCAATTGATTAGGCCTCTTAATACTGTTTGTCAGAGGCAAGTTTACTATTGTAAATCAGTTTACAACAATGGGATGTGTCAGCCTATAGCTTAAGCATTTGTAAATTTAACACTTTTTCAGTTTCACAACAAAATTGCATTCTGATTATTAATAATAAGTTGTTAGGAGATGAAAGTATATCTGTTAGCTATTTTACTTTCTATAATTTAAGCAAAGGTAATTACTATTAAAGGGTCATTGAAAGTGTTATATACTTTATATGTTGGGATTAATAATTTTACTTCTTCTTCAGGGCCCCCATATTTTGTGCTTCCAAGTGGGTATATCCTGCAAAACAGTGAAAACACTAGTGGCCAATCTCTGGAAGAAGATTACGCATCGGAAGCTCTGCTGAATTTTTTCTTTCCAACAAGTAAGTTCTTGTTTGATTTTTTCCCCCTCTAATGTTGTTGTTTTGAAAAGAGTAGTTAAATGTTTAGGAAGCAGTGTGGTGTATTGGCACTGGAGTGGGACAGAGCTGAGTTTGAATCCTGACTCTGCTCTTTGGCTTAGACAAGACAATCTCTCTGAACCTCTTTGAAATGAAGATATTTACCACTAAGAATTATGAGGACGAACTGAGATAATATTTGTAAGGCATTTCATAAGTGTTTATTACTGTTTATAAAATACTTTTCCTTTGCAAATATCTAAATCTTTCACAATTTACCTGAATGACATTGCCTGAAATTTAGTCACTGACCCAGTATTGTGAAATTGATGTCTTCTGTGGCATTAGTGAGGGTACTGTGTGACTGATGTTATGGAATATGCCAGATGTTTCCCCATCTGTTTTAATGATAGAAATCCTAGGCTTCAAGTCCCACCGTCTTTTTGTGATTCTGTATATAATGTGTTTATCAAACACATTATGACCCCTGAGAATTATTAACCACAAATAAACATGTTTCATTTTGTATAGCATGTGGTGCCCTTTCAAGGAGAAGCTTCGTATAAATTGGAATATGTGAAGTACAAAGATAAAGCTCTTATGAAAAATCATGCAGAATTTATTCTAACAAAATTTGATATATTCTATAAGCACAAAATTATATCTGTTTTTCAATTCCAGGCCTTACTACTGAGTTCTTTAGTGAACTTGAAAAAATCTCATTGTGGTTTTGATTTGCATTTCTCTGATGGCCAGTGATGCTGAGCATTTTTTCATGTGTCTGTTGGCTGTATGAATGTCTTCTTTTGAGAAATGTCTGTTCATATCCTTTCCCCACTTTTGGATGGGGTTGGTTGTTTTTTTCTTGCAAATCAAAACCACAATGAGATACCATCTCACACCAGTTAGAATGGCAATCATTAAAAAATCAGGAAACAATAGGTGTTGGAGAGGATGTGGAGAAATAGGAACACTTTTACACTGTTGGTGGGATTGTAAACTAGTTCAACCATTATGGAAAACAATATGGCGATTCCTCAAGGACCTAGAACTAGATGTACCATATGACCCAGCCATCCCACTACTGGGTATATACCCAAAGGATTATAAATTATGCTACTACAAAGACACATGCACACGTATGTTTATTGCGGCACTATTCACAATAGCAAAGACTTGGAATCAACCCAAATGTCCATCAGTGACAGACTGGATTAAGAAAATGTGGCACATATACACCATGGAATACTATGCAGCCATAAAAAAGGATGAGTTTGCGTCCTTTGTAGGGACATGGATGCAGCTGGAAACCAAACACCGCATGTTCTCACTCATAGGTGGGAACTGAACAATGAGCTCACTTGGACTCGGGAAGGGGAACATCACACACTGGGGCCTATCATGGGGAGGGGGGAGGGGGGAGGGATTGCATTGGGGAGTTATACCTGATATAAATGATGAATTGATGGGTGCTGACGAGTTGATGGGTGCAGCACACCAACATGGCACATGTATACATATGTAACCTGCACGTTATGCACATGTACCCTAGAACTTAAAGTATAATAAAAAAAAAAAAAAAAAAAAAAGACTTGAATCTAAGACCTCGAACTATGAAACTACTAGAAGGAAACATTGGGGAGATGTCCCATGACATTGGTGTGGGCAAAGATTTTTTTGTGTAAGACCTCAAAAGCACAGGCAACAAAAGTAAATGTAGACAAATGGGATTACATCAGGTTAAAAAACTTCTGCACAGTAAAGAAAACCAATCAAAAAATTAAAGAGACAAGCCACAGATGGAAGAAAATATTTGCAAACTGTCCATCCAATAAGGAATTGAAAACCAGAATACATAAGGAGTTCAAAATACTCAATAGCAAAAAAGCCCCAAATAATCTGATTTTAAAATGGGCAAAAGAGCTGGGCGCGGTGGCTCACGTTTGTAATCCCAGCACTTTGGAAGGTCGAGGCGGGCGGATCACCTGAGGTCAGGAGTTTGAGACCAGATTGACCAACATGGAGAAACCCCGTCTCTACCAAAAATACAAAATTAGTTGGGGTGGTGGCACATGCCTATAATCCCAGCTACTCGGGAGGCTGAGGCCGGAGACTCACTTGAACCTGGGAGGCGGAGGTTGCGGTGAGCCGAGAGTGCGCCATTGCACTCCAGCCTGGGAAACAAGAGTGAAACTCCGTCTAAAGAAAAGAAAAGGGAAAAGATCTATATAGATATTTCTCAAAATAATACATAAAAATGGTCAACAGGTATACAAAAAAATGTTCAACATTACCAATGATTAGAGAAATGCAAATCATTAGAGAAATGCAAATAAAACCCACAGTGAGCTATCATCTCATCACATTTAAAATGGCCTGTGTCAAAAAGACAGTCACTAACAGATGTTGGTGAGGATGTGAAGAAAGGCGAATCCCTCACACACTGTTGGTAGGAATGTAAATTAATATAGCCACTAACAGTATGGAGATTCCTCAAAAAGACTAAACATAGAATACCATGTGATCCAGCCATTCTACTACTTGGTATGTATCCAAAAAAAAAAAAAAGAAATCAATATACTGAAGGGATACCTGCACTCCCATGTTTATTGCAGCAGTATTCACAATAGCCAAAATATGGAATCAACCTAAATCCCTAACAAAGGATGACTGGATAAAGAAAATGTGGCATATATACAGGAAAGAATATTCTTCTCATAAAATAGGATGAAATCTGGTCATTTGCAACAACATGAATGGAATTGGAAGTCATTATGTTAAGTGAAATAAACCAAGTAAAAAGCAACACATATCACATGTTCTTACTCGCGTGGAAATTATAAAAGTGAATCTCACGAAGATAGACTAGAACAGTTACCAGAAGTCAGGAAGGTTGAGGGGAGAGGGAGATGAAAGGAAAAAAAAAAAAGAATATAAATATATTTATTACCACTAAACTGTACACTTAAAGATGTAAATGTGGCAAATTTTATATGTATATTTTACCTCAACAAAAAGGTGTAAGAATATACAAAGAAGCAAACAATATTAAGTCTTAAGAAAGCAACTGGTTAATATTTAATTACATTATAATTTTTAACTAAAAGGGGAACAAACATCCGCATATTGTTCTGTTGCCCTAATGAATAATAGCAATAAAATTACAGCATAATAGCATTTGCACTATACCTCACAGTTGTCACACTGTTTCACCGTAAATTTTAAACACAAATAAAAACTCCAAGTGGTATTATAGAATGACAGAACTGAAGAAACTCAGGTTTTTTGTCTTCATATTTACAATAATTGTGCTATTGTTTAAACACAGGACTGTTTAGCATTACAAGTGTTAGAAACATGAAGTAACTGTACCTGAAGGAAGCTTGAATTGATTTTAAACTGTGATGAACTTGCTCTCAAAACAGAAATGTATAGTTGGGTCCAGGAAGCCTGGGGATTGCATGTATAACTGGAGGTTCTCCAAATTAACTTCCATTTCAAATACAATGTTGATGAAAATAGATGTAATTTAAAAGTGCTGATTTGAAGTACACTTATCTATTATTGCAACTCAACAGTAGTCTCAGCAATTTTTTTGGAATATAGCTCAACAGATGATTTTGTTTTCAGAGAAGAGCGTGTTCCCACTGACATGATTTAGAATTGTTGACATGGTGATAATAACAAAGCAGAACAAATTGTAATTGGTTTTCTTCTGCTTCCTTCTCTCGAGACAGTGCACTTCCTCATTGCTTGCAACCAAGGCAATGCTCCCATTGCCCTGGCCTTGATATGTCACTGGTTTACTACTGTGTTGTTCTACAAATTTTTCCTGGAAGCCCAGCTGACCCTCCTCCTCCATTCCTTCCTACAATTTTGTAATCAACAAATTCCCTATATGAAAATCCCTCTTTGCTTAAATTATCTAGTTATGTATTCTAACTAACTATTCTAGTTATCTGCAACTAAACCCTGACTGATACAGATAGTAGGCAAGGGACAAAGGATTTTGCTTAGAGTGATGGCTTTTAAAAACATTTATTCCTTTATCCATCCATTCACTCAACGCTTTCATGCATCTCTCTGTATATATAGCTATGCCCATGTGTTATTCAAATTTGGGGTATTTTCTCCTGAGAGCATTGAATTTTGACTAGGCGATCAAGTTGTGCACAAGAGAGATGGATTGGACAACCATATTAGTTAGAAAGCGTTTGGCTCTCAGAAACAGAAACACTAACTCAAAGTGATTAAAACTATTAGGAAATATACTATCTCACAAATTGGAAGTTCCACAATGGGTCAAGTTTTGGGGTAGCTCAATGATATCATTAGGTATTCAGGTTCTTCCTGCCCCTCTCTTCTGCCATCCTCCATATTGACTTCATCCTTGTACTGGCAGCAAGATGGCTTCAGCTCATCCAGAAACAACAACGATCAGAGAAAGAGAACAGAATGGTTCTCTCTTAGGAGTAAGTAGATTGCTGTGTCATTACGGCCCCACTCACAGGTGATCTGTAGGATGGCGGGGAAGGGAACCTGCTGGGCAGAACTTTGAGTCGTATATTTGGTTGTCCTCTTCGGAGGATTGCAAGTTTGGAGCAAGCTTGGAGCAAGGAATTTGAGAAAGAAGTATGTGAATTGATCTAGAATGTATGTCTTGCATATGAATATTTATCACAAGGTTCTCTTCATAGGAGAGGTGCTAAATAGTCAGATGGGCTTAATGCCCATTCAGTGGATATCAGTCAGACTCTCTGCCACTCCAGTACTTGATTGATGAGCTCATATACAAAGTGGCCTTGGGGACAAATATGAAAATATGCATGGACTCAATAATATGAATTTCTTCTCACCAAAACTTACTATTACTACTGCTTGGGTGTCAAATTTACCAGTAGCAGCCATTAGCCCTGGGCCCCTGATAAGGTGTAATATCCTATGGGTACCAACCAGCCATCTTGAGATAGTTTGATTGCTTTGAATTCCTTTTATTACAAACTGGACAGTGACTTTTTTCTTACCTTAAATAGATTGTAACTCCAAATTGGATTTGTTTTCCTGTTTACCATACCTCGGCTAGCCCTACCATCTGTAGATTTACTGAATACCTTACACAGCACTATTTTATCTCACACAACATTGCACCTATCAAAGGAACTCACATTACCCTGATCTAAGTACAGCAATGAACTGAAGCCTGTTCATGCCAACTCACCTAGAAGAAATCAGCCAATAAAACAAAGAAATCACCTCTTATAGATCTACTTATGACACCGCCTAGCAAAAAACACCCTGTGAGTTTGGGGTACCATCTTGCAGGAATGTGCTGTGCACTCTGAACCAGGACTAGTGATCAACATATGGTGTTGTTTCCTCCATAACCAGAACACATGGGGCTGAGAACCAAGGGATGATGGCAAGATTGATACCTCATGATCCACTTACAAAAAGTTTTGTGTTTTGCTTCCTATTCTCACAACTTTGGTTTCTGCTATTTTAGAATTAGAAGATTATTATTCAATATTTCTTTCAGGGAACACAACAATGATTCCCCTCAATTAGAAACTGGGACTGCCACCATATGCTGGTAGGCAAACCAGCAAAAAAAAAAAAAAAAAAAAAAAAAAAAATACGACCTTGGCTAAGGCAATTTATCCTGATTATCATTAAATGTTGTACACCGTAGGAATGAACTAGTTTGCTTTTATTACCCTACTGGGACATCATTTATGTTATTTCCACTATAACAATTAACATCGTTGTACATGTCCGCTTGTACACATGAGTGAAAGGGTAGATACCTAAAAGTGGAATTCCTAGGTCACAGAATATGTGAATATTTAACTTTACAATTTGTTGTCAAAAACTCACCAAAGTGGGCTGGGCACAGTGGCTCATGCCTGTAATCCCAGCACTTTGGGAGGCCGAGACAGGCACATTACCTGAGGTCAGGAGTTCGAGACCAGCCTGGCCAACATATAGTGAAACTCCTTCTCTACTAAAAAATACAACGTTAGCCTGGCGTAGTGGCTCATGCCTGTAGTCCCAGCTACTTGGGATGCTGAGGCAGGAGAACCACTTGTACCCAGGGGCAGATGTTTTAGTGAGCTGAGATCGTGCACTGTACTCCAGCCTGGGCAACAGAGCGAGGCTCTGTCTCTCAAAAAAAACAAAAAAAATCACCAAAGTGGTTGTACCCATTTGTAACCCCACCTACAATGACCAAAGTCCTACTTCTATATATTCGTGTGGATATTTATTGAGTTTTGCTAATATAAGTGTGAAATATCTCATTATTGATTTAACTTATGAGTTATTTGTAACTTATGAGCTATTTGTAACTTATTTAACCATGATTACCTGAGGTCAGGCATCTTTTTCTGTCTGTCTGTGGTGATATTTGAAAAAAAAATAGTGTCAATTCTGTTTTCCACAAGAACAGTAGTTACATTCTGAGCAGTGACATGCACTACCTCATGAAGCAATTCTTGTATTCATGCCCCATGCAACACATTTTTATCTCTAATTAGGTCTGGGTTGTTTAGTATCCAATTTAGCTCCCTTGAGGGTATAGGACAAAAGAGGAAAGCCAGTGCAGGACTTTGAATTTACATCTGATTATCTGTAAAGTGGACACTTCACATGACTTTGCGTGTGTTCATGTGTGTGTGTGTGTGTGTGGCCTCAATCTCAAATTAGTGTTGTGTAAGCCAGGAAGTGCTGAGATGTAATCTTAGGGATTTTGTCCTTTGAGTTCCTGTTAGTAATTTGGGTTTCTAATGGTATAATGTGGATTGCATTGTAGCAGAACTGCCATGCCTCACAGGTTTGCAGCAACCTCAAATGCTACAGTCAAGTATGAGTCATAGCATGCCAGAGCTGGATGGTATCTTCACAATCACGCTATCCACAGCCCATAATTGGTAAAGGGGGGAAACTAAGGCAAAGAGAGCTCAACCTGTGAGATGGCAAAGAGCTGAGTTCCCAATTGCGTGCTCCAGCTTGATCTGAGACCTCAGGGTGGCTGTGCGGTGTCTGGTCATATGATAATTTTCCACCTGTGCTATGATATGAACAAGGTTGCTGTTGGGAGGCAATTTTCCATGGATTTGTTGAGTTTCTGCATGTCTCAGGAGAGCTTGTGTCCTTTGTCTCTGACTCAGTTGTCTTGCATCTTCTGCCAGCATCTATAAAACTGCAACTAGTTACCTTGCTGCTTGAAAGAAGAGTAAAATCTCAGATACTTCACGGTTCCTCACAGTTGCAAGCAGTAGTTTCAGAAGCTATTAATAAATGTTTTGTGTGATAGTAATCCTCTCATCAAATTAGTTTTGGAAAAGCTGAAGCCAAAAAAAGGATTTTAAAAAATATAGAAGGAAAGTGGGTTCTTTTCCTGTTAGACTCTTTGATAAACTAAACGGCATTATGAATGGCTCTTGGGCATGGGGCAGGGATGGATGGAGTATGCTAAGTTTCAAGAATTATTGGAATAGGCCGGGCATGGTGGCTCAAGCCTGTAATCCCAGCACTTTGGGAGGCCGAGACGGGCGGATCACGAGGTCAGGAGATCGAGACCATCCTGGCTAACATGGTGAAACCCCGTCTCTACTAAAAAATACAAAAAGCTAGCCGGGCGAGGTGGCGGGCGCCTGTAGTCCCAGCCACTCGGGAGGCTCAGGCAGGAGAATGGCGTGAACCTGGGAGGCGGAGCTTGCAGTGAGTTGAGATCCGGCCACTGCACTCCAGCCTGGGTGACAGAGCCAGACTCCGTCTCAAAAAAAAAAAAAAAAAAAAAAAAAGAATTATTGGAATAGGAAGCCTTGCTTCTCCCTTCCTCTATGGGATGCTTAGGAACACTGGAAATAACAATAGAATAAAATTAGTAGAAACGGAAAGTGCGTATAATTACGAATAAGGATGGAAATGCAGTCAGGGTGGTTTTCATATCCTTTGTAAACTAGAATGTGGTAAGCTAACAGTTATGGAAGCAGTACCTGCACAGTCCTTTTGCAGGTGTGCCCAAACCAAGGAAAGTAACGGGATTTTGCCCAAGGGTCAGATTTTAGAGCCAAAAGGGGGTCTAGAAACAATGTCCAACCCTTCCATTTTACACATGAGGCACCAAGGCCTAGTTGGAGGAAGGCATTTACTTAGAGCCACCCAGTTCATGGGTAGTAATTTTGGCAATAAAGCGTAAATGATTTTAGTAACTTTTCAGTGTTCCTCGCACATTATTTGTTCTCATGTTGTTGTATTGTTTTATTTATTTGTAACTCAGTTTTAAGGTTTCATAAGGCACATAGCATTTTTGTCTAACACTCAAAGCTTCTACTACAGTGTAACAATCTATTGAATATTTATGATATTCACTAGTCACTCTTCACATCCAGCACTGCCCAAAACAACTTTTTGCCATGATGAAAACCCTCCAGTCAGACGTGGTGACTAATGTCTATAATCCCAGCACTTTGGGAGGCTGAGGTGGGCAGAAGACCAGAGATTAGGAGTTCAAGACCAGCCTGGCCAACATGGTGAAACCTTGTCTCTACTAAAAATACAAAAATTGACCAGGCGTGGTGGCACACTCCTGTAATCCCAGCTATTTGAGAAGCTGAGGGAGGAGAATGGCGTGAATCAGGAAGGCGGAGCCTGCAGTGAGCTGAGATCGCCCCACTGCACTCCAGCCTAGGAGACAGCAAGACTACGTCTCAAAAAAAAAAAAAAAAAAAAAAAAAAAGAAATTTTAAAAAATCATATTGCCAGTGTCCAGGATGGCAGCCATGAGCCACATGCAGCTATTGAGCACTTGTTAATGTGGCTACTGTGATTGAGGAACTCTTGTCTTAATTTCATTTAATTTTAAGTAATTGAAACTTGCACTTAAATAGCCACATTTGGCTAGCAGCTGCTGTCGTGAGCGCTGTAATGAAGAAATGTAGCGACCGGCCGGGCGCGGTGGCTCAAGCCTGTAATCCCAGCACTTTGGGAGGCCGAGACGGGTGGATCACGAGGTCAGGAGATCGAGACCATCCTGGCTAATACGGTGAAACCCCGTCTCTACTAAAAAATACAAAAAAACTAGCCGGGCGACGAGGCGGGCGCCTGTAGTCCCAGCTACTCGGGAGGCTGAGGCAGGAGAATGGTGGGAATCCGGGAGGCGGAGCTTGCAGTGAGCTGAGATCCGGCCACTGCACTCCAGCCTGGGCGGCACAGCAAGACTCCGTCTCAAAAAAAAAAAAAAAAAAAAGAAATGTAGCGACCGGACACTACAATGTGCACACTAGGAATGAGGAAGAATGGAGTCAGAATCCGAGTTATTCCCTTTTGTTGATCTATGACAAGCAGTCATGCCACTGGTGCAGGCCTGAAGCCCCGTTCACTTGTTCCACAAGCATTTAGCAAGCACCTATGTACCAGGCTTTGAGTGGGAGTGTGGCGGTGCACCAACCGCTGGCCACGTGGTTGTAAGGGTCTGGGCCCGTGGAATGAAGCAGAAGACGTCATCGTGAAGGAATCAGTTTCAGGTCCCGTGAGAGTTGGCACATGCCACGCGAGGGTCACTGCCCCATCGGCTTCTGAGTCACGGACTGCCCCGGAAGCTTTTGTGTCACGGACCGCCCCGGAAGCTTCTGGGTCAGGGACTGCCCCGGAAGCTTTTGGGTCACGCACAGTTGGGCAGTGTGGCGCGTCTCACTGAGGCAGCACCCGGAGCCATGCCTTCAGATAGGAGGCACGCGAAGAGGAGGAACAGGTCAAGTCGCGGTGCCATGCGTGTGGCTCACTTACAGCAGGCAAGTTATGAGGTGGCGGCAACTGGGTCGAATCCCGAGAGCAGCCGTCCCGGGTCCGAGGCCACCATGGCTGACAGGCCTCAGCCAGGATGGCTGAAATCTCTAAAGATGTGGGTCAGCAAACCCTGCGGGACGCTCATGCTCTCCATCTGGATCCTGCTGTTGGTGTGCTACTACTTGTGCTGCGGTGAGTGCTGGCTCAGGCCAGGCGGGGAAACGCTGGGGGAGGGCTAGGGAGAGGGGGCGGGGTGTGGCGACGCGCCCGCACCAACTGTAGGCCTTCCTGCCCCTTCCTGTCCTCTCTCCTCCCCAAGGCCTTTATGGCCCCACCTTCAGCAGTCCTTACAAAGTCCTGCCCTCTCTCGCCTGGCCGCAGGAAGTCTTTCCCGCCCAAACTCACTTCTAAAAGACTTTCCCTCCCCGACTTAGCCCCTAACAAAAGCCTTTCCTTCCTCACTTCCCACCACAAAATACTAACCTTCCTTGTCGCCACTTTTTAAAAGTTGAGAACCAGGCGCGGTGGCTCACACCTGTAATCCCAGCACTTAAGAAGGCCGAGGCAGGCGGATCACTTGAGGTCAGGAGTCCAAGAGCAGCCTGGCCAACATGGTGAAACCGCCATCTCTACTAAAAATAAAAATATTAGCCGGGCATGGTGGCACACGCCTGTAATCCCAGCTACTCGGGAGGCTGAGGCAGGAGAATCGCTTGAATTCGGGAGGCGGAGGTTGCAATGAGCCGACATGGTGCCACTGCACTCCAGCCTGGTGAGAAAGCGAGACTCCGTCTAAAAAAAAAATAGGGCCGGGCGCAGTGACTCCCATCTGTAATCCCAACACTTTGAGAGGCCAAGGGGGGCGGATTGCCTGAGCTCAGGAGTTCAAGACCAGCCTGGTCAACAAGGTGAAGCCCCGTCTCTACTAAAATGCAAAAAAATTACCTGGGCGTGGTGGCATGCACCTGTAGTTGCAGCTACTTGGGAGGCTGAGACAGGAGAATTGCTTGAACCCGGGAGGCGGAGGTTGCAGTGAGCTGAGATTGCACCACTGCACTAGCCTTGGTGACAGAGTGAGACTCAGTCTCAAAAAAAAAAAGTAAAGCAAAAGGCCAGGTGCCATGGCTCATGCCTGTAATCCCAGCACGTTGGGAGGCCGAGGGGGGCGGATCACAAGGTCAGAAGATTGAGACCATCCTGGTTAACACAGTGAAACCCCGTCCGTACTAAAAATACAAAAAAATTAGCCGGGTGTGGTGGCAGGCGCCTGTAGTCCCAGCTACTCGGGAGGGTGAGGCAGGAGAATGGCATGGACCCGGGAGGCGGAGCTTGCAGTGAGCCGAGATCACGCCACTGCACTCCAGCCTGGGTGACAGAGCAAGACTCCGTCTCAAAAAAAAAAAAAAAGTAATAATTAAAAAATTGAGGTGAAATTCACATAACATAAAATTAACTATTTTATAGTGAACAATTAAAGGAATTTAGTTCATTTAAATGTTGTGCAACCATCACCCTATGTAGTTCCAAAATATTTTAACCACCCCAAATTAAAACCCACACCCATGAACCAGTTACTCCCAATTCCCCAATCCATAAGGCTACTTCATTCCTTTTTATGGTATTCCATTGTAGGGGTATACTATATTTTTATCTAGTTTTTGAAATTTACCGAATTTGGGTTGTTTCCACTTTGGGCCTATTATGAACAATACTACTATGAGCATTTGTGTACAAGTTCTTGTGTAGACGTGTTTTGAGTTCTCTAGGAGTAGAATTGCTGGATCGTATGGGAACTCTGTTGATCTTTTTGAGGAAGTCCCATACTGTTTCACAAAGTGGTTGAACCGTTTTACATCTCCATTAACAATGTTTGAAGGTTTCAATTTCACCAATATATGTTATCTGTCCCCCTTGTTATAAATTATAGCTATCATAGTGGGAGTATAATAGTATTTCATTATGGTTTTGATTTATATTTTCCTAATGCCTAATGATGTTGAACATGTTTTTATATGCTTGCTGGCCTTTTGTACATCTTTGGAGAAATGTCTTTTCAAATTATTTGACCATTTTTAATTGGATTGTTTGTGGTTTTGCTGTTGAGCTTTAATAATTCTTTATATATTCTGGATACTGAATCCTTATCAGATACCTGATTTGCAAATGTTTCCTCCCATTCTGTGGGTAGTCTCTTCACTTTCTTGATAATGTCCTTTGATGTAAAAATGTTTTTAATTTTGAGAAAGTTCAATTTATCTATTTTGTCTTTGGTTGCTTGTGTTTTGGAGTCATATCTAATAATCCATTGCCAAATCCAAGGTCATGACGATTAGTCCCATGTTTACTTTTAAGAGTTTTATGGTTTTAACTCTTATATTCAGATTGTTGATCCATTTTGAGCTGATTTTTGCATATGGTGTATATTAAGGGTCCAACTTCATTCTTTTGCATGTGGATAACCACTTGTCCCAGCATCACTTGTTGAAGAGACGATTTTTTCCTCAATTGAGTGCTCTTGGCAGCTTTCTCAAAAATCAGTTGATTATGGATTTATAGATTTAGTTCTGGACTCTCAATTTTATTCTGGTCTATGTATCTATCTCTATGCTGGTACCACATTCTTTTGATTACTGCAGCTTTATAGCAAGTTTAGAAATTGGAATGTGTGAGTCCATCATTTTCGTACTTCTTTATCCATATTGTTTTGTGTATTCATGGCCACTAACAACTCTATATAAATTTGAGAGTCAGCTTTTCCATTTCTGCAAAAAGGCCATTGGAATGTTGATAGAGTTGGCACTGAATCTGTAGATCACTTTGGAAGTACTGCCATCTTAACAATATTAAGTATTCCAATCTGTGACCACAAAATTTCTTTACATTTATTAATGTCTTCTTTAATTTATTTCGGTGCTGTTTTGTAGTTTTCAGTTTACAAGTCTTTAACTTCCTTGGTTAAATTTATTTTTAGATATTTTATTCTTTTGTATGCTATTGCAAATGGAATGGTTTCCTTTTTCTTTTCAACTTGTACATTGGTGGTGTATAGAAACATGGCTGATTTTTACCTGTTTGTCTCGTACCCTGTAAAGTTGCAAATTCATTTATTAGCTCTAGTAAGTTTTTTGTGGACCTTTTGGATATTCTAGATATAGAATCATGTTATCTGTAAATAGAGAGAGTTTTACTTTTTACTTTCCTATTTTCTTTTTTTTTTTTTTTTTTTTTTTTTTTTGAGGCGGAGTCTCGCTCTGTCGCCCGGACTGGAGTGCAGTGGCCGGATCTCAGCTCACTGCAAGCTCTGCCTCCCGGGTTTATGCCATTCTCCTGCCTCAGCCTCCGGAGTAGCTGGGACTACAGGCGCCTGCCACCTCGCCCGGCTAGTTTTTTTTTTGTATTTTTAGTAGAGACGGGGTTTCACGGTGTTAGCCAGGATGGTCTCGATCTCCTGACCTCGTGATCCGCCCGTCTCGGCCTCCCAAAGTGCTGGGATTACAGGCTTGAGCCACCGCGCCCGGCCTTACTTTGCTATTTTCATGCCATTTATTTCTTCTTATTGCTTAATTGCTCTTGCTAAAACTTCCAGCACAATATTGAAAAGCAGTGATGAAAGCAGGCATCCATGTTTTAGAGGAAGCTTTCGGTTTTTCAACATTGGTTATAATGTTAGCTGTTCATCAGCTCTTCATCATGTTAAGTAAGATTCATTCTGTTCCTTGATTGCTGAGTGATTTTATTATGACAGGGTTTTAGATTTTGTCAGATGCGCTTTTTGCATCAATTGAGATATGAAATTGTTTCTCTTTGTGTACTGTGTTGACTGATTTTCTTACGTTGAACCATCTTTAGGTTAGTGGGATGAACTCCACTTTACAGTCATTGCGTATAATCCTTGTAATGTGCTGTTGCATTTGGTTTGCTAGTATTTTGCAGGATGATTTTATATCTATATTCATAAGTGATATTGATCTACAGTTTTCTTGTGGTGTCTTTTTCTGGCCTTGGGATCAGGTTACTACTGAACTCTTAGAATGAGTTAAGAAGTATTGTTGCTGAAGATTTTGAGAAAAATTGATGTTAATTCTTCTTTAAAAATTTGGTAGAAATTACCAGTGAAGCCATCTGTTCCTAGACTTTTTTTTGTTGAAACATTTTATTTTTTATTTATTTATTTATTTATTGTTTACTTTTAAAAAGTTCTGGGATACATGTGCAGAACATGCAGGTTTGTTACATAGACATACATGTGCCATGGTGGTTTGCTGCAACTATCAACCTGTCAACTAGGTTTTAAGCGGTATTTGTCAGAATGCTCTCCCTCCCCTTTCCCCCCAACCCCCGACAGGCACTGGTGTGTGATGCTCCCCTCCCTGTGTCCATGTCTTCTCATTGTTCAACTCCCACTTATGAGTGAGGACATGCAGTGTTTAGTTTTCTGTCCCTGTGTTAGTTTGCTGAGGATGATAGTTCCCAACTTCATCCATGTCCCTGAAAAGGACACGAACTCATTCTTTTTTATGGCTGCATAGTATTCCGTGGTGTATATGTGCCACATTTTCATTATCCAGTCTGTCATTGATGGGCATTTGGGTTGGTTCCAAGTCTTTGCTATTGTAAATAGTGCTGCAATAAGCATACATGTGCATGTGTCTTCATAGTAGAATGACTTATAATCCTTTGGGTATATACCCAGTAATGGGATTGCTGGGTCAAATGGTATTTCTGGTTCTAGACCCTTGAGGAATTGCCACACTGTCTTCCACAATGGTTGGACTAATTTACACTCCCACCAACAGTGTAAAAGTGTTTCTATTTCTTTTTTTTTTTTTTTATTTTTTTTTATTTTTTATTATACTTTAAGTTCTAGGGTACATGTGCATAACGTGCAGGTTACATATGTATACATGTGCATAACGTGCAGGTTACATATGTATACATGTGCCATGTTGGTGCTATTTCTTCACATCCTCACCAGCATCTGTTGTTTCTATACTTTTTAATGATTGCCATTCTAACTGGCGTGAGATGGCATCTCATTGTGGTTTTTATTTGCATTTCTCTAGTGACCAGTGATTTTGAGCTTTTTTTTCATGTATTTGTTGGCCTCATAAATGTCTTCTTTTGAGAAGTGTCTGTTCATGTCCTTCACCCACTTTTTAGTGGGGTTGTTTATTTCTTGTAAATTTATTTAACCTCCTTGTAGATTCTGGTTATTAGACCCTTGTCAGATGGATAGATTGCAAAAATTTTATCCCATTCTGTGGGTTGCCTGTTCACTCTGATGATAGTTTCTTTTGCTGAGCAGAAGCTCTTTACTTTAATTAGATCCCATTTGTCAACTTTGGCTTTTGTTGCCATTGCTTTTGGTGTTTTAGTCATGAAGTCCTTGCCCATGCCTATGTCCTGAATGGTATTGCCTAGGTTTTCTTCTAGGGTTTTGATGGTTTTAAGTCTTTAATCTATCTTGAGTTAATTTTTGTATAAGGTAAAATGAAGGGGTCCAGTTTCTGTTTCCTGCATATGGCTAGCGAGTTTTCCCAACACCATTTATTAAATAGAGAATCCTTTCCCCATTGCTTGTTTGCCAATGATCAGATGGTTGTAGATGTGGGGTGTTATTTCTGAGGCCCCTGCTCTGTTCCATTGGTCTATATATCTGTTTTGGTACCAGTACTATGCTGTTTTGGTTACTGTAGTCTTGTAGTATAGTTTGAAGTCAGGTAGTGTGATGCCTCTAGCTTTGTTCTTTTTGCTTAGGATTGTCTTGGCTACACAGGCTCTTTTTTGGTTCCACATGAAATTTAAAGTAGTATTTTCTAGTTCTGTGAAGAAAGCCAATGGTATCTTGATGGGAGTACCATTGAATCTATAAACTACTTTGGGCAGTATGGCCATTTTCACGATGCTGATTCTTCCTATCCATGAGCATGGAATTTCTTTTTCCATTTGTTTGTGTCGTCTCTTATTTCCTTGAGCAATGGTTTGCAGTTCTCCTTGAAGAGGTCCTTCATGTCCCTTGTAAGTTGTATTCCTAAGTATTTTCTTTGTAGCAATTGTGAATTGGAGTTCACTTATGATTTGTTTATTATTGTTTTTATTTTTGGTGCTTGTTTATTATTGGTGTATAGGAATGCGTGTTATTTTTGCTCATTGATTTTGTATCCTGAGACTTTGCTGAAGTTGTTTACAGCTTAAGGAGTTTTGGGGCTGAGATAATGGGGTTTTCTAAATATATACAATCATGTGGTCTGCAAACAGAGACAATTTGACTTCCTCTCTTCCTATTTGAATACCCTTTATTTCTTTCTCTGGCATGATTGCTTTGGCCAGAACTTCCAATACTATGTTGAATAGGAGTGACGAGAAAGGGCATCCTTGTCTTGTGCCGGTTTTCAAAGGGAATGCTTCCAGCTATTGTCCATTCAGTATGATGTTGGCTATGAGTTTGTCATAAATAGCTCTTATTATTTTGTGGTGCTGAGAAGAATGTATATTCTGTTGATTTGGGGTAGAGTCTTCTATAGATGTCTGTTAGGTCTGCTTGGTCCAGAGCTGAGTTCAAGTCCTGAATATCCTTGTTAATTTTCTGTCTCGTTGTTCTGTCTAATATTGACAATGGGTTGTCAAAGTCTCCCTGTATTACTGTGTGAGAGTCTGTCTTTTTGTAGGTCTCTAAGAATTTGTTTTATGAATCTGGGTGCTCCTGTATTGGGTGCATATGTATTTAGGAAAGTTAGCTCTTCTTTTTGCATTGATCCCCTTTACCATTATGTAATGCCCTTCTTTGTCTTTTTTGTTTAGATTTGTTTTATCAGAGACTAGGATTCCAACTCCTGCTTTTTTTTTTTTTTTTTTTGCTTTCCATTTGCTTGGTAAAATTTCTCCATCCCTTTATTTTGAGACTGTGTATGTCTTTGCATGTGAGATGGGTCTCCTGAATACAGGACATCAGTGGATCTTGGCTCCATCCAATTTGCCAGTCTGTGTATTTTAATTGGGGCATTTAGCCCATTTACATTTAAGGTTAATATTGTTATGTGTGAATTTGATCCTGTCATCATGATGCTAGCTGTTTATTTTGCACATTAGTTGATGCAGTTTCTTCATAGTGTCATTGGTCTTTATATTTTGGCGTGTTTTTGCAGTGGCTGGTACTGGTTTTTCTTTTCCATATTTAGTGCTTCCTTCAGGTACTCTTGTAAGGCAGGCCTGGTGCTGACAAAAATCCCTTAGCATTTGCATGTCTGTAAACATTTTATTTCTCCTTCGCTTATGAAGCTTAGTTTGGCTGGATATGAAATTATGGGTTGAAAATTCTTTTCTTTAAGAATGTTAAATATTGGCACCCACTCTATTCTGCTTCTAGGGTTTCTGCAGAGAGACCTGCTGTTAGTCTGATGGGCTTCCCTTTGTAGGTAACCTGACCTTTCTGTCTTGCTGCCCTTAACATTTTTTACATTTTTTCCTTCATTTTAACCTTGGTGAATCTGATGATTATGTGTCTTGGGGTTGCTCTTCTCGAGGAGTATCTTTGTGATATTCTCTCTATTTTCTGAATTTGAATGTTGGCCTGTCTTGCTTGGTTGGGGAAAGTTCTCCTGGATAATATCCTGAAGTGTTTTCCAACTTTTTTCCATTCTCGCTGTCACTTTCAGGGATCTCAGTCAAACGTAGGTTTTGCTTTTTCACATAGTCCCATATTTCTTGGAGGCTTTATTCATTCCTTTTCAATCTTTTTTCTCTAATCTTGTCTTCATGCCATATTTCATTAAGTTGATCTTCAATCTCTGATATCCTTTCTTCTTCTTGATTGATTTGGCTATTGATACTTGTGTATGCTTCACGAAGTTCTCGTGTTGTGTTTTTGAGCTCCATCAGTTCATTTATGTTCTTCTCTAAACTGTTTATTCTAGTTAGCTGTTCCTGTAACCTTTTGTCAAGGTTCTTAGCTTCCTTGCATTAGGTTAGAACGTGCTCCTTTAGCTCAGAGGAGTTTGTTATTACCCATCTTCTGAAGCCTACTTCTGTCGATTCATCAAACTCATTCTCTGTCCAGTTTTGTGCCCTTGCCAGAGAGGAGCTGCGATCATTTGGAGGCAAAGAGGCATTCTGGTTTTTGGAATTTTCAGCATTTTTGCACTGTTTTTTTCTCATCTTTGTGGATTTATCTACCTTTGATCTTTGAGGCTGAAGACCTTTGGATGGGATTTCTGTGAGGGTGTTCTTTTAGCTGATGTTCATGTTACTGCTTCCTGTTTGTTAGTTTTTCTTCTAACAGTCAGGCCCTTCTGCTGCAGGTCTGCTGTAGTTTGCTGGAGGTTCACCCCAGACCCTGTTTTCCTGGGTATCACCTGTGGAGGCTGCAGAGCAGCAAAGATTGCTTTCTGCTCCTTCCTCTGAAAGCTTTGTCTCAAAGGGGCACCAGCCTGATGCCAGCCAGAGCTCTCTCCTGTGTGAGGCACCTCTCAACCCCTGTTGGGAGGTCTCTCCGAGTCAGGAGCCACAGGGATCAGGGATCCACTTGAGGATGCAGTCTGTCCCTTAGCAGAGCTCGAGTGCTGTGCTTGTAGAATCCTCCTTGTCAGGGTCCACTGCTCTCTTCAGAGGCAGCAGGTAGGAACATTTAAGTCTGCTGAAGCTGTGCCAACAGCCGCCCCTTTCCTCGGATGCTCTGTCCCGGTGAGATGGGAGTTGTATCTATAAGCCCCTGACTGGGGTTGCTGCCTTTCTTGCAGAGATGCCCTGCTCAGCAAAGAGCAATCTACAGAGGCTGTCTGGCCACAGCTGCTTTGCCGCACTATGTTGAGTTCCACCCAGTCCTTAGCACAGTCAGGGGAAAGCTGCCTACTCAAGCCTCAGTAATGGCGGATGCCCCTCCCCACACCAAGCTCAGTTGTCCCAGGTCGATTTCAGACTGCTGTGCTGGCAGGGAGAATTTCAAGTCAGTCTTTCTTAGCTTGCTGGGTTCTGTGGGAGTTGGACCCACTGGCTTGGCTCCCTGGCTTCACTCCCCTTTCCAAGGGAGTGAAAGGTTCTGTCTCACTGGGGTTCCAAGTGCCACTGGGCTAAGAAAAAAAAAAAAAAAACTCCTGCAGCTAGCTCCATGTCTGTCTGAACAGCTGCCAGTTTTGTGCTTGAAACCCAGGACCCTGGTGGTGTAGGCACATGAGGGAATCTCCTGGTCTGCGGACTGCAAAAACCATAGGAAAAGCATAGTATCTGGGCCAGATAGCACAGTCTGTCACAGATTCGCTTGGCTGGAGAAGGGAGGCCTCTGCTCCTTGCACTTCCCAGGTAAGGCAACACCCCACCCTGCTTCTATTCACCCTCCATGGGCTTCACCCACTGCCTAACCAGTCCCAATGAGATGAACAGTGTACCTCAATTGGAAATGCAGAGATTACCCACCTTCTGCATTGGTCTTGCTGGGAGCTGCAGACCAGAGCTGTTCCTTTTCAGCCATCTTGCCAGCAGATGCCCCTGTTTTTGTATTTTTATATTGATATATCACAGTTGTATGTATTTTTGGAGTACACGTGATATTTCAATATGTATACACAATGTGTAGTGATCAAATCCAGGTAATTGAGATATCCGTTACCTCCAAAATTTATCTTTGTGTTGGGAACATTCCAATTCTTTTCTTCTAGCTACTTTGAAATATGAAACAAATTATTGTTAACTATATAAACAAATTATTGTTAACTATAATTTCTCTATTGCAAGGGAGATTTCGTTTAGTGTTTCAATCTCTTTACTTTTTATAAGTATTCTTTGAAAGGTCTTCCCTCCTTAACCTCCCTTCACAAAGTACTACCTTTCTGTTCCCTCCTTTCAGAAATGACTTTCTCTCATAGATGGCTTTCCTTTCTCATCTTTCCTAAGGCCTTCTTTTCAGTATCTCCATCACATGGGACTAACCTTCTTCACCACACCACTCAAAGTACTAACCTCCATCATCTCCTCTCTTAAAACTTTTCTACCCCTAACCTCACTTGCTAACCTCCCGTACTTCACTACACAAATTTCCTCAGTCACTTCCCTTCACAAAAGTCTTTCCTTGCTCATTTCCCCTCACGAAAGCCTTTCTTTACTCACCTTCCATCACAGAGTCCTACCCTCCCGCATGTTCACTCACAAATGCCTTCCTTTATCTCCCTCTAAAGGCTTCTTATCACACTTCTTCTGACAAAGTGCTTCCTTTACTCACGTCAGTCATGAAGGCCTTTAATTCCTCAACTCTCCACTAAAATTGCTTGTCTTCCTTCACAAAGACCTTCCTCCCTCATCTCCTCTCACAAGGGCCTTTCTTCTCTCACCTCCCTCATGAAATTATAACCCCCTTCATCTCCTCTTCATAGTCCTTTCTTCTCTCACCAATACATTCCCTGTCTCACCTTTGCTTATATAGTCCTAACCTCCCTTATCTCTCCTCACAAAGGTATACCCTCCTTCTTCTCCTCTACCAAAATCTTCTTTCCATGCTCTCCCCTAACAAAATTCTAACCTCTTTCACCTCCCCTCACAAAGACCTTGCCTTCTTTTATGGTTGCCTTTCCTGCTTTCTTTACCCTCACAGTTGACTTCCCTCCCTGCTCAAAGGCCTTCTTCCCTCAAGTCCCCTCACAAAACCCTAACTTCCTCATCTCCTTTCCCAAAAAACTTCCCTCCTTCACTTATCACAAAGGCCTTCCCTTTTTTACCCTCACAAATGCCTTCCCTCCTTCATCACCATTCCAAAAGTTTTTCTTGTCCTTCAGTCAGGGTCCTTTCATTTCTCACCTCCCCACAGTGACTTTCCTTTGCCCACTTCACAGGCCTTCTCTCAAAAGCTTTTCATTCCTTATCTCACAGAGCCCTTTTCTCCTCTCTGTTAAAGTCTTCAGTCCCTTACTTCCCTTCTTTTACCTTATATCATCCTCTCCCTCTCTAAGCTACCTTCACTAAGGCCTTGCCTCTCTCCCTCAAATTCCTTCCCCTACCTCTTTATTTACCCTCCTCCAGGCCTTTACTCACTCCCCCTCAGAAGCCTACTTTCAGCTCTCCAAAAGTTCTTCTCCTCACTCAGGTTTTCCTTCCTTTACCATCCAAAGGTACTTTCCAATTCGTCCCCAAAAGCCTCCTTTTCTTCCTTCTACTTAGTGGTCTTTCTGCCTCATGTGCCTCACTCAAAGTCTTTCCCTCCTCCTCCAGATTCTCCCAACCTGAACTGCTTTTCCTTTTCCTACACCCTTCTTTCCTTCCATAACCTTCCTAAGTCTCAGATGGTTTTCTCAAAACAGCTTTCTCTGTATTACCCACAATAGCATGCTTTTTCTCCCAACCCCCTCACAAACGTATTTCATGTTCTCATCTGCACAAAGGCCTTAGATTTCCCACAGTCTCCTGCCTTTGAGCTCCAGACCCAAGCCCAAAGACTTCAGCATCCCCACATCTAATCCCAATGGCTTCTTTCTCTGTGCTCTCCCTAGAGGTTTTCCATCTTCTCAACCAACGTCCACCCACAGTCAAAGAGGGAGGCAAAGATTGGGCAATGGCATCACAGCTAAAAAGAATGGAGACTTCTGTACACTATGTCACAACTAGATGGGTTTATAGGTTTTTGTGAGGAATGAAATTCGAAGTTAAATAAAATATATGCTGTGTTTTATCAATTATTTGAAATAAGTTAGAAAATATGATTTCTGTTCTTTGAAAAAATGTTAAGATATTTTTAATGATCATTTACAAATCATAGTATTACTACAAATTATTCAGGTTTATTTCTACTATTTATCTAAAACACCAAAGTAATTCTGAATTACTGAATTTGTAATAGTACAACACTAAAAGTCTTCTTATCCTCTAAAAAAGTAAGCTGAAAAACAAAACTATAAATTGTATATTTTTTCTTAGTCAGTGAGTTCTTCATTTTCTATTTCTATTTTGAGTAGAACTCCCACAACAAAAAAGAATACTGTCTAATTCAGTGTGATTTCTTTATTTCCAGGAGTACTTTTTCCGTTATAGGGCTAACATGTTTTCTTCTAAAATAATCCATGATTCATTCTTTATATTGTTAGATTTCCCAGATTCTCAGGAGGTAATATGTGACTGTATGAATTAAATTTAATTTGCATTTAAAATTATTTCACTTAATTGGCATAACAAAATGCACTGTGTTATGGGGTGAATTGTGTCCCCTCACCAAAAACAGTTGCAATTTTAACCCCAATACCTTATTTGTGATCTTATTTGGAGATAAGGTCTTCATAGAGATAATCAGGTTAAAATGAGGTCATCTGGAGTGTATTTTATTTCACTGTGAATGGTGTCCTTATAAAAAAGGGGAAACTTGGACACAGAGACAGACACCTATACAGGAAAGACTATTTCAATCTGCAAGCCAAGGAGAGGCCTTTCCTCACAGTCCTCAGAAGGAACCAGCCCTACTAACACCTTGATTTTGGACTTCTAGCCTCCAGAGGTGTGAAACAATAAATTTCTGTTTTAAGTCACCCAGTTTATGGTATGTTGTTACAACAGCCCTAGAAAACTAATATACATCAGAAAGTAAAATAATTGTCCATGGTCCTGTAGAATTATGGCGAAAGCAAAACATATGGTTCTGACATTAAAATTCCCTTTTTCATTTCTAGACGGACCCCAGTGAGTTCTCTTACATTTAATGCTACTGAGAGGAATCGAAGTTGAGTGACCTGAGGTAACTCTGGGATATCCCTCCAGTTTGCATTGTCATTTGCATTCCCAAGCCACATTGCCTTTCAGGTTATATTTATGCAAAAGACATACAGACCAGTTGCATACAGGATGAGGAGAGAAGCAAACTGGGGACTGGGAGTTTGATCCCACCAATTATCTGTAACCTATTCAGTCAGTCCTAGTTGCTCATCCTTTTTAGGGAAATTTAAAAAATGAGAAATAAAGATGGACCAGTAGGTAATATTTTCAAATTGCCTTAGCTCCATGGACAAATCCCAGTAACTAGTTTCTGTATCATTATATTAGAATACCTTGTTTATCTGATATCCTTGCGGAGTGAATGAGGCATTACACATAGAAAGTCTGGCTGCCTGCCATGTACCTAATTGAGCACAAGGCTAGCTTTTGCTTTAACCCTGTGTACATGTGGTGTAGTTGGAGGAGCCCTAAGCTAGGAATCAGGAGATCTAGGTTGCCCTGATTGTTCACATTAACTTGCTGTGTGACCTTTGATGAGTCATTTCACCTCTTCAGGCTGTAGCTATCTTGTTGAAAAAATGAAGAAATTTCACTAGGTAAGCATTTCTTCTGTTCACTCCTTTCAAGCTAGGAGCCCTAAGCTAGGAATTAGGAGATCTAGGTTGCCCTGATTGTTCACACTAACTTGCTGTGGACCTTTGATGAGTCATTTTACCTCTTTAGGCTTCAGTTATTTTGTCGTAAAAATGAAGAAATTTCACTAAGTGGGCATTTCTCCTGTTCAGTCAGAATGCTTGGTTATCTTGATGATACCAGTCATTCACAATTCCCTTTAGGCTACCTTACTTTTTTACATTAATATATTTATTTAAAAAGGGAACTGTACCATAGTTATAAATGGAAAGTTGACCATATTTGCTATTAATAACATTATTAATAAAAGCAAATATCTTTAAAACAAAGTAATGATATTAAATTTAAAATTGTAAGCAATCAAAATGAACAATGAAAGTCATGTAACAAACTATTTGTTTTGCATTGTATTAAGCACTTCACATGTGACATCATTTAATCCTTATAACACTTCAAAATAAATATCACCATTTTGCAGATGAGTAAACTGAGGCAACGAGAAGTTTACTGACATGCTCAAGTTCACCAACTAGTATGTGGCAGAGCCAGGATGCAAACTCAGGTCTGTTTGAGGCCAACGCCCAGAAAGACAGTGGCCTAGGTAGACCCTCAACTTGAAGCCCCAGTAAAATCCTTTAGAAACTGATACAGTTAGCCACTGCTCTTTCTGTCTCCCCACCCTGTCATTCAGTTTCTCATCTATTAGACCTCACACCAGAGTGGGCGGGTGGGGCGGGAGGGGGTAACATAATTTGTAAAATGAAAATACAAGGTCTCTCATTCAAAATTTATGGATTTCAAAATGGTGATGGCAAAACATTAAACCAAGCATGGAGCTCCCCAAGTGTAGGGCCCTGTTTGACTGCACAAGTCACATATAGATGAAGCTCTCTGTCTGCACTGAGTCTGGTGTTTCTTTTCCGTTGAAATGTAGTTAGATTTTTAGTCATTCATTTGTAACAGGGAAATTTAAAAATAAAAATTCTTTGTGACAAGGAAACATAATTGGTTCTTTACTATTTTCTGCTACCAATTTAAAAGGCTGACTCCTAATCTTTTATTTGCTGAATATGCTAATGAGTGTGAAGATGCAAATTAGAGGCCAAGAGGATGAAATTATTCTTCATATGAAAAAAAATGGAGGAGGGGAAAAAGGCTGAAGGCTGTTTGGGTAGAGAGGAAGACCTGAGAAAAAGGCTTGTGTGCTGGCTGATGGGAGACTTTGGAGACAGTTAAAGAAGAAAAGGAGACAATCGTCCCAGGGAAGAAAGAACAGGGATGAAAGTTCATAAAGCCTAAGCAAAAATAATAAAGCTGGAGGCATCACACTACCTGACTTCAAACTATACTACAAGGCTCCAGTAACCAAAACAGCATGGTACTGGTACCAAAACAGACATATAGACCAATGGAAAAGAACAGAGGCCTCAGAAATAATGCCACACATCTACAACCATCTGATCTTTGACAAACCTGTCAAAAACAAGCAATGGGGAAAGGATTCCCTATTTAATAAATAGTGTTGGAAAAACTCGCTAGCCATATGCAGGAAACAGAAACTGGACACTTTCCTTACACCTTATACAAAAATTAACTCAAGATGGATTAAAGACTTAAATGTAAGACCTAAAACCATACAAACTCTAGAAGAAAACCTAGACAGTTCCATTCAGGACATAGGCATGAGCAGAGACTTCATGACTAAAACACCAAAAGCAATGGCAACAAAAGCCAAATTGACAAATGGGATCTAATCAAACTAAAGAGCTTCTGCTCAGCAAAAGAAACTATCATCAGAGTGAACAGGCAACCTGTAGAATGGGAGAAAATTTTTGCAATCTATCCATCTGACAAAAGGTTACTATCCAGAATCTACAAAGAACTTAAACAAATTTACAAGAAAAAAAAACTCCATCAAAAAGTGGGGAAAGGATATGAACAGACACTTCTCAGAAGGAGACATTTATGTGGCCAAGAAACATATGAATAAAAGCTCATCATCACTAGCCATTAGAGAAATGCAAATACAAACCGCAATGAGATACCATTTCACGCCAGTTAGAATGGCAATCATTAAAATGTATGGAAACAACAGATGCTGAAGAGGATGTGGAGAAATAAGAACGCTTTTACACTGTTGGTGGGACTGTAAACTAGTCCAACCATTGTGGAAGACAGTGTGGCAATTCCTCAAGGAGCTAGAACCAGAAATACCATTTGACCCAGCAATCTCATTACTGGGTATATACCCAAAGAATTATAAATCATTCTACTATAAGGACACATGCACATGTATGTTTATTGCAGCACTATTTACAATAGCAAAGACTTGGAACCAACCCAAATGCCCATCAATGATAGACTGGATAAAGAAAATGTGGCACATATACACCACAGAATACTATGCAGCCATAAAAAAGAATGAGTTCATGTCCTTTGCAGGGACATGGATGAGGCTGGAAACCATCATTCTCAGTAAACTAACACAGGAACAGAAAACTAAACACTGCATGTTCTCACTCATAAGTAGGAGCTGAACAATGAGAACATATGGACACAGAGAGAGGAACATCACACACCAGGGCGTGTGATGTCAGGAGGTCGGGGGCTAGAGGAGGGATAGCATTAGGAGAATTACCTAATGTAGATGAGGGGTTGATGGGTGCAGCAAACCACCATGGCCCGTGTATACCTATGTAACAAACCTGCACGTTCTGCACATGTATCCCAGAACTCAAAGTATTAAAAAAAAACAAAGTTTATAAAGATTTGCCATATGGCAAGTCATGTCAGTCGTGTTTGATGTCATGGTAGGTTTGATATTTTACTCACATTTTTTTTTCTACACTTTCAAATAAACTCATAGCAAACATTAATATATTCATAAATATTCATCTATGTTCTACCTAAAAATTCTTATGTACTACTAGTGATAGACTACCCTTTGAGACATACTGCTCAAGTTAGTTTAAAAATAATTGTCTTTCAGAGTATGGAAGAAATCAGAGGTGAAGGGCAGGGTATAATATATTCTAGACTTATGGTTGAGACTGCCACTGATGTTGCTTATCTGAGTTAAGATGTTTAATTGTCACTTTCATTTCAAATGCCCATTGTAATGACCGAAAGAGCTATAAAGGGTGAAAACCTGGAGAACCTAGAAAGGTTCCATCTGTCATCTATATGCCAGAAACTTGGAGGGTTCTCTGAAAGATGAAAACATGACAGAGAGAAATCACAGCAACTTGTGTTTCATGTGAAGCCAACGGCAAGCCTGTCCAGCAGGGACTGGGGGCTAGGGCACTCTGAGTTGGGGACTGTAAGTTGAGGGATCAATATTCTAGAGGAACTCCAGAGAACGCATAACTTGCTGACTATAACTTAGAATGGAGACTCGGGCCTCGGTGTGCTACTGTCAGCACAACACTGTGCTGAATCAAGTGGCAACAAGGACAGCAAATTGACGAAGGGGGACACTGAGCAAACAAACAGAAATATGGAACAAAGGTCTTGTCAAGGTCTCTTCCATCTGTAGCTCCCTTCTCATGTCATGTGGGACAGGGTTCTCTGATCTGGCAAAGTGTGCCTAACAATATTAATCTCATTTCTTGTCCTTGTGCTGGAAGCACTCTTCCAGGCCCTTTGTTCAGCCAGCTACTTCTAGTCCTTTTTTCCCCCCACTTAATTATCATCTACTCAGAGAGACTGGCTCCCATTTAAAGTAGCCTCCTCCCTTATTCTGTATCAGTATCCACTTTCTTCATAGCACTCATTACAATTTTTAATTATTTAATTTGTTAGTTGAGTTATTTTTTGTCTGTCTTCTCCACTGCATTGTAGTAAGCTCCATGAAGGCAAGGATCTTGTCTGACTTGTTCACTGATATATCCTCAAAGCATAGAATACAGTAGGTGTTCAGTAATGAGGAAGCATTAGTAGAAAACAAGCAGGACAAAATGGATTATTTTTAATATTGCCAAGGTATAATATATAGTGAAGATAAAATTGTCATGATTGAATATGCATTGTCGGGGTATATGAAACAAATAGTTTTAGAAATTTAAGTAGAAATCATCAAAACCACAATCATGGTGAGATACTTTAATATTTATCTTTTAGTCCTTGACAGAAAAAATAAAGATACAAAGCATTTGTATAATATAATTTAGCTTGATTTAACAGTTATAATAGACTTCATTGTGAGAGTACACATTCAAATGTATGTGTATGGAAGTTGCTGTCGTTAAAATGAGAAAGAAGATATTATCATTGATATAAAGGAGATTTAAGTATTACAAGTGAGTAGTCTTAAGGGCAGCCAGAGAGAAAGGTCGGGTTACCCACAAAAGGAAGCCCATCAGACTAACAGCAGATCTCTTGGCAGAAACTCTACAAGCCAGAAGAGAATGGGGGCCAATATTCAACATTTTTAAAGATAAAAATATTCAACCCAGAATTTCATATCCAGCCAAACTAAGTTTCGTAAGTGAAGGAGATATAAAATCCTTTACAGACAAGCAAATGCTTAGAGATTTTGTCACCACCAGGCCTGCCCTACAAGAGATCCTGAAGGAAGCACTAAACATGGAAAGGAACAACCGGCACTAGCCATTGCAAAAACATGCCAAAATGTAAAGACCATTGAGGCTAGGAAAAAACTGCATCAACTAACGAGCAAAATAGCCAGCTAATATCACAATGACAGGATCAAGTTCATACATAACAATATTAACCTTAAATGTAAATGGACTAAATGGTCCAATTAAAAGACACAGACTGTCAAATTGGATAAAGAGTCAAGACCCATCAGTTTGCTGTATTCAGGAGAACCATTTCACATGCAGAGACACACAAAGGCTCAAAATAAAAGGATGGAGGAAGACCTGTCAAGCAAATGGAAAACAAAAACAGGCAGGGGTTGCAATCCTAGTCTCTGATAAAACAGACTTTAAACCATCGAAGATCAAAAGAGACAAAGAAAGCCATTACATAATGGTAAAGGGATCAATTCAACAAGAAGAGCTAACTACCCTAAATATATATGCACCCAATACAGGAGCACCCAGATTCATAGAGCAAGTCCTTAGAGACTTACAAAGAGACTTAGACTCCCATACAATAATAATGGGAGACTTTAACACCTCGCTGTCAACATTAGACAGATCAACGAGACAGAAAGTTAACAAGTTGAACTCTACTCTGCACCAAGAAGACCTAATAGACATCTACAGAACTCTCCACCCAAAAGCAGCAGAATATACATTCTTCTCAGCACCACATTGCACTTATTCCAAAATTGACCACATAGTTGGAAGTAAAGCACTCCTCAGCAAATGTAAAAGAACAGAAATTATAACAAACTGTCTCTCAGACCACAGTGCAATCAAACTAGAACTCAGGACTAAGAAACTCA
>NW_022307361.1:0-4601 GCF_002776525.5 Piliocolobus tephrosceles | reverse complement strand
GTGCTCCTGTATTGGGTGCATATATATTTAGGATAGTTAGCTCTTCCTGTTGAATTGATCCCTTTACCATGATGTAATGGCCTTCTTTGTCTCTTTTGATCTTTGATGGTTTAAAGTCTGTTTTACCAGAGACTAGGATTGCAACCCCTGCTTTTTTTTGTTCTCCATTTGCTTGGTAGATCTTCCTCCATCCCTTTATTTTGAGCCTATGTATGTCTCTGCATGTGAGATGGGTCTCCTGAAGACAGCAGACTGATGGGTCTTGACACTTTATCCAGTTTGCCAGTCTGTGTCTTTTAATTGGAGCATTTAGTCCATTTACATTTAAGGTTAATATTGTTATGTGTGAACTTGATCCTGCCATTATGATATTAACTGGTTATTTTGCTCATTAGTTGATGCAGTTTCTTCCTAGCCTCGATGGCCTTTACATTTTGGCATGTTTTTGCAATGGCTGGTACCGGTTGTTCCTTTCCATGTTTAGGGCTTCCTTCAGGGTCTCTTGCAAGGCAGGCCTGGTGGTGACAAAATCTCTAAGCATTTGCTCATCTGTAAAGAATTTTATTTCTCCTTCACTTATGAAACTTAGTTTGGCTGGATATGAAATTCTGGGTTGAAAATTCTTTTCTTTAAGAACGTTGAATATTGGCCCCCACTCTCTTCTCGCTTGTAGAGTTTCTGCTAAGAGATCTGCTGTCAGTCTGATGGGCTTCCCTTTGTGGGTAACCCGACCTTTCTCTCTGGCTGCCCTTAAGATTTTTTCCTTCATTTCAACTTTGGTGAATCTGGCAATTATGTGTCTTGGAGTTGCTCTTCTGGAGGAGTATCTTTGTGGCGTTCTCTGTATTTCCTGAATTTGAATGTTGGCCTGCCCTGCTAGGTTGGGGAAGTTCTCCTGGATGATATCCTGTAGAGTGTTTTCCAATTTGGTTCCATTTTCCCCCTCACTTTCAGGCACCCCAATCAGACGTAGATTTGGTCTTTTGGCATAATCCCATACTTCTTGCAGGCTTTGTTCATTTCTTTTTCTTCTTTTTTCTTTTGGTTTCTCTTCTCGCTTCATTTCATTCATTTGATCCTCAATCGCTGATACTCTTTCTTCCAGTTGATCGAGTCGGTTACTGAAGCTTGTGCATTTGTCACGTATTTCTCGTGTCATGGTTTTCATCTCTGTCATTTCGTTTATGACCTTCTCTGCATTAATTAGTCTAGCTGTCAATTCTTCCACTCTTTTTTCAAGATTTTTAGTTTCTTTGCGCTGGGTACGTAATTCCTCCTTTAGCTCTGAGAGGTTTGATGGACTGAAGCCTTCTTCTCTCATCTCATCAAAATCATTCTCTGACCAGCTTTGATCCGTTGCTGGGGATGGGCTGTGCTCCTTTGCAGGGGGAGATGCGCTCTTATTTTTTGAATTTCCAGCTTTTCTGCCCTGCTTTTTCCCCATCTTTGTGGTTTTATCTGTCTCTGGTCTTTGATGATGGTGACGTACTGATGGGGTTTTGGTATGGGTGTCCTTCCTGTTTGATAGTTTTCCTTCTGACAGTCAGGACCTTCAGCTATAGGTCTGTTGGAGATCGCTTGAGGTCCACTCCAGACCCTGTTTGCCTGGGTATCAGCAGCAGAGGTTGCAGAAGACAGAATATTGCTGAACAGCGAGTGTACCTGTCTGATTCTTGCTTTGGAAGCTTCCTCTCAGGGGTGTACTCCACCCTGTGAGGTGTGGGGTGTCAGACTGCCCCTAGTGGGGGATGTCTCCCATTTAGGCTACTCAGGTGTCAGGGACCCTCTTGAGCAGGCAGACTGCCCCTTCTCAGATCTCAACCTCCGTGTTGGGAGATCCACTGCTCTCTTCAAAGCTGTCAGACAGAACCGTTCGCGTCTGCACAGGCTTCTGCTCCTTTAGCTGAGCCCTGTCCCCAGAGGCGCAGTCTACAGAGACAGGCAGGTTTCCTTGAGCTGCTGTGAGCTCCACCCAGTTCGAGCTTCCCAGCGGCTTTATTTACCCACTTAAGCCTCAGCGATGGCGTGTGCCCCTCCCCAGCCTCGCTGCTGCCTTGCGGTTAGATTGCCGTAGACTGCTGTGTTAGCAAGGAGGGAGGCTTCTTGGGCGTGGGACCCTCCCGGCCAGGTGTGGGATATATTCTCCGGTGTGCCGGTGTTATAGCGCAGTATTGGGGTGGGAGTTACCCGATTTTCCAGGTGTTGTGTGTCTCAGTTCCCCTGGCTAGGAAAAGGGACTCCCTTCCCCCTCGCGCTTCCCAGGTGAGGCGATGCCTCGCCCTGCTTCAGCTCTCGCTGGTCAGGCTGCAGCAGCTGACCCGCACGGATTGTCCGGCACTCCCGAGTGAGATGACCCCAGTACCTCAGTTGAAAATGCAGAAATCACCGGTCTTCTGTGTCGCTCGCGCTGGGAGATGGAGACTGGAGCTGTTCCTATTCGGCCATCTTGCTCCACCCCCCGTGCCACGTTTTCTTAATCCATTTTGTCACTGATGGACATTTGGGTTGATTCCAAGTCTTTGCTATTGTGAATAGTGCTGCAATAAACATACATGTGCATGTGTCTTTGTAGTAGAATAATTTATAATCCTTTGGGTATATACCCAGTAGTGGGATGGCTCGCTCATATGGTACATCTAGTTCTAGATCCTTGAGGAATTGCCATACTGTTTTCCATAATGGTTGAACTAGTTTACAATCCCACCAACAGTGTAAAAGTGTTCCTATTTCTCCACATCCTCTCCAACACCTGTTGTTTCCTGATTTTTTAATGATTGCCATTCTAACTGGTGTGAGATGGTATCTCATTGTGGTTTTGATTTGCATTTCTCTGATGGCGAGTGATGATGAGCATTTTTTCATGTGTCTGTTGGCTGTATGAATGTCTTCTTTTGAGAAATGTCTGTTCATATCCTTTGCCCACTTTTTGATGGGGTTGTTTGTTTTTTTCTTGTATATTTGTTTGAGTTCTTCGTAGATTCTGGAAATTAGCCCTTTGTCAGATGAGTAGATTGCAAAAATTTTCTCCCATTCTGTAGGTTGCCTGTTCACTCTGATGGTAGTTTCTTTTGCTGTGCAGAAGCTCTTTAGTTTAATGAGATCCCATTTGTCAATTTTGGCTTTTGCTGCCGTTGCTTTTGGTGTTTTAGACATGAAGTCCTTGCCCATGCCTATGTCTTGAATGGTACTACCTAGGTTTTCTTCTAGGGTTTTTATGGTAATAGGTCTAACATTTAAGTCTCTAATCCATCTTGAATTAATCTTCGTATAAGGAGTAAGGAAAGGATCCAGTTTCAGCTTTCTACTTATGGCTAGCCAATTTTCCCAGCACCATTTATTAAATAGGGAATCCTTTCCCCATTTCTTGTTTCTCTCAGGTTTGTCAAAGATCAGATGGCTGTAGATGTGTGGTATTATTTCTGAGGACTCTGTTTTGTTCCATTCGTCTATATCTCTGTTTTGGTACCAGTACCATGCTGTTTTGGTTACTGTAGCCTTGTAGTATAGTTTGAAGTCTGGTCGCGTGACGCCTCCAGCTTTGTCCTTTTGACTTAGGATTGTCTTGGCAATGCGGGCTGTTTTTTGGTTCCATATGAACTTTAAAGCAGTTTTTTCCAATTCTGTGAAGAAACTCATTGGTAGCTTGATGGGGATGGCATTGAATCTATAAATAACCTTGGGCAGTATGGCCATTTTCACGATATTGATTCTTCCTATCCATGAGCATGGTATGTTCTTCCATTTGTTTGTGTCCTCTTTGATTTCACTGAGCAGTGGTTTGTAGTTCTCCTTGAAGAGGTCCTTTACATCCCTTGTAAGTTGGATTCCTAGGTATTTGATTCTCTTTGAAGCAATTGTGAATGGAAGTTCATTCCTGATTTGGCTCTCTGCTTGTCTGTTACTGGTGTATAATAATTCTTGTGATTTTTGCACATTAATTTTGTATCCTGAGAGTTTGCTGAAGTTGCTTATCAGCTTAAGATGATTTTGGGCTGAGACGATGGGGTTTTCTAAATATACAATCATGTCATCTGCAAACAGGAACAATTTGACTTCTTCTTTTCCTACATGAATACCCTTGATTTCTTTCTCTTGCCTGATTGCCCTAGCCAGAACTTCCAACACTATGTTGAATAGGAGTGGTGAGAGAGGGCATCCCTGTCTTGTGCCAGTTTTCAAAGGGAATTTTTCCAGTTTTTGCCCATTCAGTATGATATTAGCTGTGGGTTTGTCATAAATAGCTCTTATTATTTTGAGGTACGTTCCATCAATACCGAATTTATTGAGCGTTTTTAGCATGAAGGGCTGTTGAATTTTGTCAAAAGCCTTTTCTGCATCTATTGAGATAATCATGTGATTCTTGTCTTTGGTTCTGTTTATATGCTGGATTACGTTGATTGATTTGCGAATGTTGAACCAGCCTTGCATCCCAGGGATGAAGCCCACTTGATCATGGTGGATAAGTTTTTGATGTGCTGCTGAATCCGGTTTGCCAGTATTTTATTGAGGATTTTTGCATCGATGTTCATGAGGGAGATTGGTCTAAAATTCTCTTTTTTTGTTGTGTCTCTGCCAGGCTTTGGTATCAGGATGATGTTGGC
>NW_022307359.1:0-5755 GCF_002776525.5 Piliocolobus tephrosceles | reverse complement strand
TATATGTTTTAATGTGGCAAAATAGTTAACTATCTTAACTTTACTTAAATCTACCTAATAAATATACTTAAATCTACATAAGTATATTTATTATGTATTACTTAAGTGTACATATTTACATATATTTGAGTATACATAATTATACTTAAATCTACCATCTTAACCATTTACTAACGTACAGTTCAGTAGTGTTAAGTACGTTTACGGCTGGGCGCGGTGGCTCAAGCCTGTAATCCCAGCACTTTGGGAGGCCGAGACGGGCGGATCACGAGGTCAGGAGATCGAGACCATCCTGGCTAACATGGTAAAACCCCGTCTCTACTAAAAATACAAAAAATTAGCCGGGCATGGTGGCGGGCGCCTGTAGTCCCAGCTACTCGTGAGGCTGAGGCAGGAGAATGGCGTGAACCCGGGAGGCGGAGCTTGCAGTGAGCCGAGATCACGTCACTGCACTCCAGCCTGGGCGACAGAGCAAGACTCCGTCTCAAAAAATAAATAAATAAATAAAAATAAAAATACAAAAATTAGCTGGGCATGGTGGTACGCTCCTGTAATCCCAGCTACTTGGTAGGCTGAGGCAGGGGAATCACTTGAACTTGGGAAGCAGAGGTTGCAGTGAGTTGAGATCGTGCTACTGCACTCCAGCCTGGGCAACAGAGCAAGACTCCATCTCAGAAAAATAAATAAATAAATAAATTGAGTTTGGAAATAGACACACTTCAGCGACTGGACTATCCAAACTGCTACCGTCTCAGGGAACACATATGTCCATTATTATTAGAAAATTTGGGTTGGGCACTGTTGCTGACAACAGTAATTTCAGCATTTAGGGAGGCGGAGGCAGGAGGATAGCTTGACCTCGGGAGTCAAGACCAGCCTGGACAACATAGTGAGACCCCCATTCTCCACAAAAAGAAAAAAAAAAAGGAGAAAATTGGGCAAAACATAAATGTCTGTTTATGTGGACAGTCTCAGTTTTCAAATTTATAAAATAAAAAAGAATAGCTTTATTTTATTGAGTCCCTTCATAGATTATGTACAATGATACCTTATTTTCCTCTTCCTTTTCTCTTTGTCCTACATTTATTTCATTTATTTCCAACCACACTTTTTTTTTTAAATGTTTGAGACAGAGTCTCACCGGAACACCCAGGCTAGAGTGCAATGGCTCAATTTCAGCTCACTGTAACCCCCACTTCACAGGTTCAAGCACTTCTCCTGCCTCAGCCTCCCAAGTAGCTGAGACTACCGGCACTCGCCACCATGCCGGCTAATTTTTTTATTAGAGACGGGGTTTCACCATATTGGTCACACTAGTCTCGAACTCCTGCCCTCAAGTGATCCGCCCACCTCGGCCTCCCAAAGTGCTGGGATTACAGGTGTGAGGCACCGTGCCTGACCCAACCACGACTTCTTATATTGAGCCAGAGAGCGACACTCTGAAGTGATGATGCCCCAGCCTCAAGAGGCCATGCATGCTTCTGTGCTCGCTCTCATGCCTGCCCCCCCCTCTCTCTCACCTACTCTCTCTCGCTCCAAGCCTGGACTAGCCAGCTAGAGGATGAGAGACTATAGCAAAAAGAGCTCATAATCTGCAACATAAGCTACTTTAAACGAGTTTATAGCTAGTCAGCGCTTAAGATGCCAGAGATGCCAGCCAAGATCAGAACTGGTCAGCTGGCTTGTAGATTTTTTTTTTTTTTTTTGAGACTGAGTCTCGCTGTCGCCACTGCTCTGGAGTGCAGTAGCACGATCTTGGCTCACTGCAATCTCTGCCTCGGGTTTAAGAGATGCTCTTGCATCAGCCTCCCAAGTAGCTGTGACTACAGGCACGCACCACCATGCCCTGCTAATTTTTGTATTTTTAGTAGAGATGGGGTTTCATCATGTTGGCCAGGATGATCTCGATCTCTTAACCCCGTGATCTGCCCGCCTCGGCCTCCCAAAGTGCTAAGATTACAGGCGTGAGCCACTGCGCCTGGCCTGGCTTGTAGATTTATAAACAACAATAAATGCTTATTTTTTTAAACCACTGAAATTGTATGAAACAGCAATGACTAATCTGTACATACATTTGGTCTTCAAACGTATCAATTTTCTGAACTTTCTTCTGTTCTCTCAATTCTCACCATGTTCCTGCAGCCTGTATTTCCACATTACCATTCTGCTGGGGATTTTCTGCAAATTCTTAGCCATGTACTGTGTGAGGTGTAAGGAATAACAATTCTGTTTGATATGTAACATATTCTTCCACATCTCCTAAATCTGGGGTCCCTAATCCCTGGGCCGCAAACCAGTGTGGGTCCATGGCAGGTTAGGAACTGGGCTGCACAGCAGAAGGTGAGTGGCAAACGAGTCAGCGAAGCTTCATCCGTATTTACAGTTGCTCCCCATAGCTCACATTACTGCCAGAGTTCCGCCTCCTGTCAGATCAGCCCGTAGCGTTAGATTCTCACAGGAGCATGAATCCTATTGTGAACTGCACAGGTGAGGGATCTAAGTTGCGTACTCATTATGAGAATCTAATGCCTGGTGATCTGTCACTGTCTCCCATCACTCACAGATGGGAGCATCTGGTTACAGGAAAACAAGCTCAGGTCTCCCACTGATTCTATATTATAGTGAGTTGTATAATTGCCCTTGGATCATCCCCAAACCACTCCCCCCAACCAGTCCATGGAAAAACCGTCTTCCACAGAACCAGTCCCTGGTGCCAGAAAGGTTGGAGGCTGCTGCCCTGAATGCCTCTGGAAAGAGCTTTTCATACCTTGCAGTAAATATATATATTTTATAAGATGGGATCTCACTATATTTCCTAGGCTGGTCTTGAACTGGGTTCAAGTGATCCTCCCACCTTGGCCTCCCAAAGTGCTGGGATTACAGGTGTGAACCACTATGCCTGGCCTCTTTCAGTAAACATCTATTCAGCACCCACTGCATGCTGCCATGCTAAGTTCAATAGTAGATGATAGGATGAGTATGAAACAGCATGCTGGGATAGCACAAGGCATCACAGTGCTTCAGGCCAAAAATAAGTAATAATAATCAGAATTTGTACGTTCTTCTCTCCCAGAGCAATGCAAAGTTGTTTTGTTTTATTTTTAAGGAAGCCAAATGGGCTAGAATGCCTTCTAACAAAACATCCCCTAAATAGGTAACATGTGGAGCACTTTGGTATTGGTGCCAAAAAAGCAAATTTAGCGGTGGGGCACAGTGGCTCACGCCTGTAATCCCAGCACTTTGGGAGGCTGAGGTGGGTGGATCCCCTGAGGTCGGGAGTTCCAGAGAGTCTGACCAACATGGAGAAACCCCGTCTCTACTGAAAATACAAAAATTAGCTGGGCATGGTGGCACACCCCTATAATCCCAGCTGCTTGGGAGGCTGAGGCAGGAGAATTGCTTGAACCTGGGAGGTGGAGATTGTGGTGAGGCGAGATCATGCCATTGCACTCCAGCCTGGGCAACAAGAGCGAAACTCCATCTCAAAAAAAAAAAAAAAAAAAAAAGCGATATTAGCACTAGAATAGAGAATAGAAATAATAAAAACATGAGCATAGGCTGGGCGTGGTGGCTCACACCTGTAATCCCAACACTTTGGGAGGCCAAGGCAGGCGGATCACGAGGTCAGGAGATCGTGACCATTCTGGCTAACACGGTGAAACCCCATCTCTACTAAAAACACAAAAAATTAGCCAGACATGGTGGTGGGTGCCTGTAGTCCCAGCTACTTGGGAGGCTGAGGCGGGAGAATGGCGTGAACCTGGGAGGTGGGAGCTTGCAGTGAGCCGAGATTGTGCCACTGCACTCCAGCCTGGACGACAGAGCGAGACTCCGTCTAAAAAACAAGACAAAACAAAACAAACAAACAAAATGAACATTGATGGAAAGATGACATTTCCAGTCAGTAGAAACAGAAAAAGTGACCATTAATGTACAAGAAAATTAACTTTATTTATTTATTTATTATTATTTTTTTGAGACGGAGTCTCGCTCTGTCGCCCAGGCTGGAGAGTGCAGTGGCACCATCTCAGCTCACGCAAGCTCCGCCTCCTGGGTTCATGCCATTCTCCTGCCTCAGCCTCCCCAGTAGTTGGGACTACAGGCGCCCGCCACCATGTCGAGCTTTTTTGATGGTCTCAATGTCCTGACCTCGTGATCCACCCCGCTCCGCCTCCCAAAGTACTGGGATTACAGGTGTGAGCCACCATGCCCAGCCAAAAATTAAAAATTTTAATTTACAACATTCAAAAGCAGTTACAGATGGGTTCAAAAGCTGATTTTTGAAGTTTATATTGAAATAAAATAAAAATTCTTTTAACATAAAATAAAATGCATCTGAGTAGAGAAAATATTGCAACATATATGAATGAGAAAAGAAAAATATTTCTATTTTATGAGGAATTTGAACAAAATAAGAAAAACAAATTCCATCATAACATTGAATCAAGGGCATGAAAAAGTAATGTCTAGAGGAGAGAGTATAAATAATTTTGTAAATGGTGAAAAATGTTCTTCACTAGTCATTTATAATATGTAAATTAATTCAATAATGAGTTATTTTTTCCCAAAATATTGGCAAAAATGTTTAGTTATAAATCAAGACTTATTAGTAAAGTGGGGCATGTATGTTCTTATTTATTGTTAGTGGGAATATAAATTGGTACAGGATTTGAGAGGAATGTAGTATCTTTCATTTTAATATATTTCATACCATGGAACCCAGAATACTTATAGAAGAATTTTAAACAATCAGTGGGAGACTGATGAAATATTTACGTACTCATAGTTTGGAATAGTAGGCAGTCGTTTATATTTATATATATATATATGTATATGTTTTAATGTGGCAAAATAGTTAACTATCTTAACTTTACTTAAATCTACCTAATAAATATACTTAAATCTACATAAGTATATTTATTATGTATTACTTAAGTGTACATATTTACATATATTTGAGTATACATAATTATACTTAAATCTACCATCTTAACCATTTACTAACGTACAGTTCAGTAGTGTTAAGTACGTTTACGGCTGGGCGCGGTGGCTCAAGCCTGTAATCCCAGCACTTTGGGAGGCCGAGACGGGCGGATCACGAGGTCAGGAGATCGAGACCATCCTGGCTAACATGGTAAAACCCCGTCTCTACTAAAAATACAAAAAATTAGCCGGGCATGGTGGCGGGCGCCTGTAGTCCCAGCTACTCGTGAGGCTGAGGCAGGAGAATGGCGTGAACCCGGGAGGCGGAGCTTGCAGTGAGCCGAGATCACGTCACTGCACTCCAGCCTGGGCGACAGAGCAAGACTCCGTCTCAAAAAATAAATAAATAAATAAAAATAAAAATACAAAAATTAGCTGGGCATGGTGGTACGCTCCTGTAATCCCAGCTACTTGGTAGGCTGAGGCAGGGGAATCACTTGAACTTGGGAAGCAGAGGTTGCAGTGAGTTGAGATCGTGCTACTGCACTCCAGCCTGGGCAACAGAGCAAGACTCCATCTCAGAAAAATAAATAAATAAATAAATTGAGTTTGGAAATAGACACACTTCAGCGACTGGACTATCCAAACTGCTACCGTCTCAGGGAACACATATGTCCATTATTATTAGAAAATTTGGGTTGGGCACTGTTGCTGACAACAGTAATTTCAGCATTTAGGGAGGCGGAGGCAGGAGGATAGCTTGACCTCGGGAGTCAAGACCAGCCTGGACAACATAGTGAGACCCCCATTCTCCACAAAAAGAAAAAAAAAA
>NW_022307358.1:2374-4644 GCF_002776525.5 Piliocolobus tephrosceles | reverse complement strand
AAGTTCAGCTTAATTATCCAATTTTGTTACAGAAAAATCTTTGACCAGGTGGCCAAAGACCTGACTGTCTCATGGTCGAGATGTGGTTATAAAATTGCCCTTACTTGGTGCCAATCAGTGTTGGTCCACAGTGATACTCCTCCAAACTCCTCCAACCTCACTGAATAGTTTGGAGACTGAAATGAGACTGAAAATCTTAAGGTGAAAATGGTTCTGGGGCACCTGGGAATATCTGCACACCCGTGGGTGTCCTCTTTAAGGTGGAAAGGGCTGCGGGGGGTGGGGACAGCAATATCCAAACACCCGTGGCCATTGTGGCTGTCCCCTTTTCTGGTCAGTCACCTCTGTGTTCCCGCATTCAGGCTTTGGGACACTCATGAGCAGCTCGTCCCCTGGGCTGGTGGGGAAGGAGTGGGAGGTTGTTCTGCGGCTCTGTCACTGTCTGCCCTGTCGTGAGCTGGGCAACGCAGCAGCAGTGACTCCGGAGGAGTCTGGTCAGTGAGGGCTCTGACAGGATGTGCAGAGGCTTGAGGTGGCTCTGCCAGTCGTAACCGAATGTCGTCCCTCTTATTTCCATGATTCCTTCTAGTTCTGTGCCTTGTACTGCAGAGTCTCTGTGTGTCTATAAATACACATTGGTTTACAATACAGGTGTCCTCTTTCCCCTCTGTCTGGGGCTTGGGCCCAGGGAGTGAAGTGCAAGACCCCCTTACTGCTGGATGCCCACCAGCACGAGGTACTGCCTGCCCTGCTAACTAATGCCTACAGCGAGTCCTGGAAGCCCCCTCCTGAGCACCTGGCCTGTTGATGGTGTACATGGGAGACAGATGAGCTCCCCTTGACCCACGCTAAACAGAGACTGGGGAGGCGGCGGCAGCACTGTCCCCCATGGTGCATCCTTGGTGCATGGAGAAAAAGTCGGTTCATGCTTAAAACAGCCCATCCTCTAAAAAGCAGAGTGACAACCACATTTACATCTGGAATCTTAACAAAGGGCCCGACTCTGAGAGAAGAACATGGCATGTATGTGTGTATCTCTTTTTTCTTTTGAGACAGTATCCCTCTGTCACCCAGGGTGGAGTGCGGTGGTGCCGTCTCAGCTCACTGTAAGCTCCACCTCCCGGGTTCACTCCATTCTCCTGTCTCCTGCCTCAGCCTCCTGAGTAGCTGGGACTACAGGCACCCGCCACCACACCTGGCTAATTTTTTGTATTTTTAGTAGAGACGGGGTTTCACCGTGTTAGGATGGTCTCGATCTCCTGACCTTGTGATCCGCCCGCCTTGGCCTCCCAAAGCTCTGGGATTACAGCCGTGAGCCACGGCGCCGGGCCGTATATGTGTACCTCTTTACAAGTCTTGCCCCACCTTTGCATTTAAAAATTACTGAAAAACTTAAGGATGTAACTGACAAGAACTTTATAGGTTTCTCCAAGTAAAAATCTGGAAAACTTAAGTGAACCCATAATGTGTTTATTTCTATGAGTCCCACACTTGGATTTTAAAGGTGGGCAAAACATCTCTAAGTTCTTCAGCCTGATTTCCGTGGAATCGTGAATGAAACATGCTGAAGCTGCCGTGTGGATTTTATGTGGCGGTGACAAATGGGGCTGGTCATTAAACAACTGGAGGAATCCCTGTCCTTTCTGTGCTCCTGTTGGACACTAGGCACGTGCTTGGGTGTTTTCTCTCTGTGTGTGTCTCTGTGTGTGTGTGTGTGTGTGGACAAGATGACAGAATTTCTGGATGATCCACACGGTGGTATATGCTCTTTTCTGTTAAAACTTGTCTTCTGCTTTTTCTACATAGACCAAGTGTTTCTTTCTCTTGCCTGTCTACATAAACGCTGTTGAACAAAAACTGTATTGTAGACATGTGAAGCTGAATTCCACACTATAAAGCAGATAGAGATGACTTGAGTATAGTGTTTTGTGGAAGGAAGGTTTAAAATGATTTTTAGCTTTTTCCCTGAAATAGGGAATAATTGTGACTTTCTCCCTGAAATAGGGAATAATGAAATGGGAAAATAATTAAATTTTCCCATTTAATTGTTAGATTATATTTAATTATTTGTTAAATTATTCATGTATTGCAAGGGAAAAAGGAACTAGATCACCCCATGTACTCATGAAAATTTAAAGGGTATTGGCGAATTCATTTGAACTCCTTTAATTTTTTTTTTTTTTTTTTTTTTTTGGACAGTCTCACTCTGTTTACCAGGCTGGGTGCAGTAGTGCAGTGACAGCTCCCTGCAACCCCAACCTTCCAGGCTC
>NW_022307358.1:0-2364 GCF_002776525.5 Piliocolobus tephrosceles | reverse complement strand
TAGAGTAAGAACAGTTCATGCGTCTCTTAAAGCAGGTACATTTAGCAACACAGAGCATCCCGCTGCTAGGATGGACTTTTCCACTAACTCTGGCAATGGAATCTGTAGAGCCTCGGGTGCTTGGCCGTGAGGTTAGCGAGGTTGCACCCACAGCCCTGCCTGTGCCGCGTCCCTTCTGCTAGAGCGTCTGCCGGGGCCTGCGTGGGTCACCTGAATGTCGCTGTTACCTTTTTCATGTGAGCCTTTTTATCGAATATTAGGATAAACTTGACCTCACATACTTTGTGGGGAGAGAGAAAAGTACATCTGGGACCTCTTTAAGTATATGTTGGAAAATAGATTTGGGCAAAATATTTCGGCATGTGCGTGCTCGGTGGGCCTGTGGTTCCCTGTCGCATCCTGAGGCACGTTCGCACGCACCTTTTGATTGAATCTTGGGTCTGTGGCAACAAAACTGGAGATGTTGGCTGTGACTGACTTCCTAAAATTTAGAAATAAACATACAACTGGAATCATCGTCTATTGGACTTCTTTGTAAAACCTGATTTGAGCTATCATTGTGTTTGGTATGTTAACAGTTTCAAACTCCAATTTAGAAATGAGGAATAGGTACCATTTTGTTTTCGTATCAATAGATTGCTTCACCAAGTTTCTTCTCACTGGTAGTTATCCTTTCTCTGAATATGGCATAATTGTTACAGGATTAAGAAAAAGTTTGGGCACGCTGGCTGATGCCTGTAATTGCAGCACTTGAGGGGCAGGCCAAGGCAGGAAGATCACTTGAGGCCAAGGAGATCAAGACCAGCCTGGACAACATAGCAAGACACCCCATATCGATAACAACAGAAAAATTATCTGGGTATGGTGGTGCGTGCCTGTGGTCCCTGCTACTCTGGCATCCGAGGTGGGAAGATCACTTCAGGCTACAGTGAGCTGTGATTGCTCCACTGTACTCCAGTCTTGGCGACAGAGACAAGACCCTGTCTAAGAAAGGAAAATATTCAAAGAAAGAAGAAAAAATCCAGAATTGTGATTTTTTTATTTAATCACCCCCAAAGAGACATTGGTTTTTTCTATGAGTGTGAAGAGTAACTGATAAAATTCTTTCCTTGCTTTGTTTTTCCTTTTTGAATATTTAGAGTATTCTGTCCACATCGTCTCTCGTGGTCTCGTTACAAAGTGGTGTCTTCGAGGTTAGTGGTGTGTCTGTGTCGCACCTTGGAGAATAGCCGGCATGAAACCTTTTACCACCATCGTGCGCCTTCTAGTCCCATTTAAAATCCTCTCCAGAGGTGTCCGTGTTGCTTATGAAAGCAGAACTTTGGTTGTGCTGAAATGTGCATTCAGCTAATTGTTTTAAGTTCATATCTGAGATGAAGCTGTATAATTCATTAATCGTATGGGATCAGTAATGATTGAAGATAATTCTGGCTGATGTCATTAAGAAGATATTTTTCACTTCAAGTTTCATCTTCCTTCGTGTTAGTCATTTTGGGATTCATTTAAACGTGCCTTATTTCATAGCTCAGATTTTCATTAGACATTTCATAACGTAGGATTTTCCAAGCAGATTTGGCAAAATCTTTCTGACAAAATGTTTGCTTATGACGTCCGAAGGAACAGCACTCAGAATTACTGGTAACTGTGGTAGACTTTAAGGCCGATGCTAGAAGTCACTTGAACGGTCTGGGCTGCTTTGTGAGTCGGATGGTGTTTGTACCCTGACCCTCCTAACACACCAGCTCTGACCCTGGCCCTGGCCTTCTCTCCTCTCCTCTCCACTGGGAGATGAGAAGGTGCCAACATGCACCTCACAGTCCATGGTGTGATCCCAGGACTAACGGCTTGTGTTCCTCCTGCAGGTGGCACCGCAGATGTGGGGGCTTGACGATATGTACACACTGCAGGCTGCCAGTGTCAGGGTAATCCAGTTTTAGTCAAAAGGTGGGATTTGCTTTGCTCCCCTGCGGACCAGGTGCGGTGCTGCTGTCGCAGCAGGTGTGTGGGTCCTCTTGGGTGGTCCTCAGGTGGACGAGGAGTCACCGATTCCGATTTTCAGGGTTTGATGTGAGGGCGGACCATGGACCTCATGTGTTCAGAGGGGAGAAGTAAAAAGCTTCCCTTGTAATTCCAGGACTGTCTATCCCTGGAATGCCAAACCGCTGGCTTTCACCTGACGCTGTGGTAGGTGACGCTGTATGGAAATGAGGACCCGTGTTCCGCATACCTGAGCCAGTACCCATCTCCCTCCAGGGCCGTGGCCAAGCCCTCCTGATTTCCCTGGGTGGCCAGCCTGGGGATCTGTAAGCCCAGTAATGTCTGCGGTCTCGGTCCCCCTCCCCGTGGGGACAGGAGGTGGCTTCA
>NW_022307353.1:0-3538 GCF_002776525.5 Piliocolobus tephrosceles | reverse complement strand
TATTTAGAAAACCCCATCGTCTCAGCCCAAAATCTTCTTAAGCTGATAAGCAACTTCAGCAAAGTCTCAGGATACAAAATTAATGTGCAAAAATCACAAGCATTCTTATACACCAGTAACAGACAAGCAGAGAGCCAAATCAGGAATGAACTTCCATTCACAATTGCTTCAAAGAGAAGAAAATACCTAGGAATCCAACTTACAGGGGATATAAAGGACCTCTTCAAGGAGAACTACAAACCACTGCTCAGTGAAATCAAAGAGGACACAAACAAATGGAAGAACATACCATGCTCATGGATAGGCAGAATCAATATCGTGAAAATGGCCATACTGCCCAAGGTTATTTATAGATTCAATGCCATCCCCATCAAGCTACCAAGGAGTTTCTTCACAGAATTTGAAAAAACTGCTTTAAAGTTCATATGGAACCAAAAAAGAGCCCGCATTGCCAACACAATCCTAAGTCAAAAGGACAAAGCCGGAGGCGTCACGCTACCTGACTTCAAACTATACTACAAGGCTACAGTAACCAAAACAGCATGGTACTGGTACCAAAACAGAGATATAGACCAATGGAACAGAACGGAGCCTTCAGAAATAATGCCACACATCTACAACCATCTGATTTTTGACAAACCTGACAAAAACAAGAAATGGGGAAAGGATTCCCTATTTAATAAATGGTTCTGGGAAAATTGGCTAGCCATAAGTAGAAAGCTGAAACTGGATCCTTTCCTTACTCCTTATACGAAGATTAATTCAAGATGGATTAGAGACTTAAATGTTAGACCTAATACCATAAAAACCCTAGAAGAAAATCTAGGTAGTACCATTCAGGACATAGGCATGGGCAAGGACTTTATGTCTAAAACACCAAAAGCAACGGCAGCAAAAGCCAAAATTGACAAATGGGATCTCATTAAACTAAAGAGCTACTGCACAGCAAAAGAAACTACCATCAGAGTGAACAGGCAACCTACAGAATGGGAGAAAATTTTTGCAATCTACTCATCTGACAAATGGCTAATATCCAGAATCTACAAAGAACTCAAACAAATTTACAAGAAAAAAACAAACAACCCCATCCAAAAGTGGGCAAAGGATATGAACAGACATTTCTCAAAAGAAGACATTCATACAGCCAACAGACACATGAAAAAATGCTCATCATCACTGGCCATCAGAGAAATGCAAATCAAAACCACAATGAGATACCATCTCACACCAGTTAGAATGGCAATCATTAAAAAATCAGGAAACAACAGGTGTTGGAGAGGATGTGGAGAAATAGGAACACTTTTACACTGTTGGTGGGATTGTAAACTAGTTCAACCACTATGGAAAACAGTATGGCGATTCCTCAAGGATCTAGAACTAGATGTACCATATGACCCAGCCATCCCACTACTGGGTATATACGCAAAGGATTATAAATTATGCTACTACAAAGACACATGCACACGTATGTTTATTGCAGCACTATTCACAATAGCAAAGACTTGGAATCAACCCAAATGTCCATCTGTGACAGACTGGATTAAGAAAATGTGGCACATATACCCCATGGAATACTATGCAGCCATAAAAAAGGATGAGTTTGCATCCTTTGTAGGGACATGGATGCAGCTGGAAACCATCATTCTTAGCAAACTATCACAAGAAGAGAAAACCAAACACCGCATGTTCTCACTCATAGGTGGGAACTGAACAATGAACTCACTTGGACTTGGGAAGGGGAACATCACACACTGGTGCCTATCATGGGGAGGGGGGAGGGGGGAGAGATTGCATTGGGGAGTTATACCTGATATAAATGATGAATTGATGGGTGCTGAGGAGTTGATGGGTGCAGCACACCAACATGGCACATGTATACATATGTAACAAACCTGCACGTTATGCACATGTACCCTAGAACTTAAAGTATAACAAAAAAAAAAAAAAAAAAAAACCAGAAAAGACACATATATCAAAACTACCTTAGGAATGGTCACTTAATTACAAAAGTATCCACACTAACTCTGCCTTCATTTACACAGGCACCAAGCTGTGACAAAGAGGGTATTTAGTATTAAATAACCAAGTCATCTTAGTATTTTTTCACAATTTGCCTCAGAGCTGACAAACTTTTTCTGTAAAGGGTCAGATATATGGGCCAGGTGTGGTGGCTTATGCCTGTAATCCCAGCACTTTGGGAGGCTTTGGACTTTTCAAGTTATGAGGTATCTGGGGAAACTATTCAAGTTGGATGTTATAGTAAAACAGCTATAGACCACTTGTAAAAAAAAATAAAAGTAAGAATATTAAAGAAAATCCACAATACCCTGAGGAATACTGAGCAAGAATATTCAAAAGCAACAAAACAAACCTTGCCTTTGATAATGTCCTTAAACTGCTTAGTTAGCCAAACCTAGTACCACCACCCTGCCTCCTGGTTGTTGTTAGGTAAGATAATGTTTCCAAATCAAAAAGCCATTTATGGTTGTTTTATTATTGTTGTTACTTGCAGGCTATTTTATCCTAAATGAACTACCTTAAGTCAAATAAATAATAAAATTTCCAACCCTAGAAAATTATAGTTCAAAACTATAGTAACTTATCTGTGGACATTCTGTTTAATATTCAGTTTTTGATGCCAATTGTGCTAAATCATAGGTTTGATCTTCATGGGATTAGATACCATTGCTTCTCTTTATTATTATGGCCTTCCATTTTCTGCAGTTCAGGAAGTTAAAAGAACACAGCTGAGTATCATTTTCTTCCGTAATATTTATTGGTCAGTTTCCATATGTAGAAACTGAGCTTACTACTGGCATTTTATGGCAAGTAAAGCAGACCTGGACTCTGATATGGTTTGGCTCTGTGTCCCTACCAAAATCTCACCTTGAATTGTAATCCCCATAATTTCCATGTGTCAATGACAGGACCAGGTGGAGGTAATTGAATCATGGGGTTAGTTTCCCCCATGCTGTTCTCATGATAGTGAGTGAGTTCTCAGGAGACCTGATGATTTCATAAGTGGCTCTTTCTCCTTCACTCAGCACTTCTCTCTCCTACTGCCTTATGAAGAAGGATATGTCAGCTTCCCCTTCCTCCATGATTGTAAGTTGCCTGAAGCCTCCTGAGCTACATGGAACTGGGAATCAATTTAACCTCTTTCCTTGATAAATTATCCAATCTTGGCTGATTCTTTATAGCAGTGTGAGAATGGACTAATATAGGGTCTGATTACATGAAGCATGCATTCTTGTAGGTGAGAAACACATTAATCAGATAATAACAAAAATATATCTTTATAAACTGTGACACATACTATAAAGGAAAAATAGAGTGTCAAGAGTTATGGTGAGATATTATCGAATCTGGGGATTAGAAAAGATTTTCATGATGAAACAATGCTTGAATTAAAGAGTTGAAGGATATTTAGGAAAAAAAGAAGGAAGCTTAAGAGCAAAGAGAAAAACATCCCCAGAAGGGCCTTGAGGCTATATGACATGCAAGGAACTGAAGAAAAGACAGTGTGAGAGAACCTCTG
>NW_022307350.1:0-1101 GCF_002776525.5 Piliocolobus tephrosceles | reverse complement strand
AGCCCCGCCGGGCATATTCTTTTGGTGTAATGGGACATTATCTAAGAGCCTATCTGGTCCCTCTGTTACCAACCAACTGTGTCTTCCTGTCACCTTAGTTCCCCGGTTAACGCTCCTAACTGCCGGCGAGTTCCTGGGGTACACCGGTAACTGGACTGCTATTCACCCAGCCCCTAGACTGAGACCCGCACGAGCCATATTTCTCCCCCTCATTGCGGGAATCTCCCTCACCTCATCCCTTATCGCGGCTGGACTGGCAGGGGGAGCCCTAGGTCACACCCTCATAGAAACCAACAAGTTGTACCAACAATTTGCCATTGCTATGGAGGAGTCGGCTGAGTCCCTTGCCTCCCTTCAGCGACAGCTCACATCCCTAGCACAGGTAACCTTGCAGAACCGGAGGGCCCTAGACCTACTCACTGCCGAAAAAGGGGGTGCGTGTATGTTCCTGAAGGAAGACTGTTGCTTCTACGTAAATGAATCGGCTTGTAGAGAACCGGGTCCAACAGTTGCGCAAGTTAAGCATAGAAATGAAAAAGCAGCAGTTTGCCTCAGCTGCAAACCAATGGTGGAATTCCTCTATGTTTTCTCTGTTAGCCCCCTTCCTTGGACCCCTGCTAAGTCTACTATTTTTGCTTACCGTAGGACCTTGTGTTATTAACAGGATTTTGCAGTTTGTCAGGGAAAGGTTTGACAGCGTACAGCTCATGGTCCTCAGAGCCCAATACCAAACTGCAAACACTGAAGCAGAAGCAGAATCAGACTTATAAGACCCAAGATTGGCTCCAGAGGTACCTGAGAAAGGGGGAAATGAAAGGAGCCAGACACACTTCTCAGCTTCCTCCATACATTCCAAACTTCCAGGGCCCAGTGTAAACATTCCAAACTTCCATGGCCCAGTGTAAACATTCCAAACTTCCAGGGCCCAGTACAAACACCACCTGGAGAGTACCGTTTGTACTGAAAGCACGGGAACCAATAGATAACTGCTAAATGTATAACTTAATATGTTAACCCATTGTAATGCTGTAACCTAAAGAATTCCCTTGTTTCTCTGTAACCTTACATATCCTGTTTTCATCGGGCTATAAAAAGCGAGCT
>NW_022307348.1:7728-8923 GCF_002776525.5 Piliocolobus tephrosceles | reverse complement strand
CAAGAAACAGGGTTCAATAAATTCAAGATCTCATTTGTTCAAATAGGATTTAATGTTCACTGCCAGTCATACATCGGCAGAAATAATATTTCCCAGAAATAACAAAGGGTCACAACACAAGTCAGAATCATCATCCTGGGAGAAATCATAGAGATTATCGTTGCCAAGGAAACTTTTTGTTATACAATTACTTTTATTTATGTTAAACAAAACTTTGCCTTATCTAGATAGCATATGACTCAGTAATAGAAATTCCTGTACAAATTATAATGTATGTAGTGATTTATATCACTGAAGCAATCGTTGTGAATTAAACAATTAGTACCAGATAATGAGTAATAATTTCAAATGAAGACAACGCAGAATCAACACTTCATTTTGATGGTGACTGTTCCAGAATGTCAAAGAGATACTAGACCCAGAAATGATCATCAAATTCCTACATTCACTCATTTGTATTGTAATTATTAAGGATTTACATGCAAGAAGAACTTAGAGCCCCCACAGTCAGAGATATTGAGCGTGCAATAATTATTTCGTGCCTACCAAATGACTAGCTAGACACAATCTCAATAGCCAATTTAAATCTAATGGTTGAACTAATCAATCCCAAGTGAAGAAAAGAAAAAGTGTGAAAATTTTTAAATGGACTGTAAGAGTAACACAAAAAAAATTACCCATAGTAGCCTTATACAAGTGTTGTAATTTCCATTCTAGGAAGTATTATGATTTTTTTTTAAGTATTTCTTATAAAATAAAAAGAGAGTTAAGAGAATCTATTTTCAACTTTAGTTAGCAATGACCTTATCTTTGAACTCAAAGTCATTGAAAATATTACTGAGTATTGAGATTCACTGTTATTTATCAAATACAAATTCAATTGTATTCTATATGAAGTAACAACTTGTAGAAAGAAGCTTATGGGCTTGAGAATACAAGACATGGTGAAGATGTCACACAGAAAGAAAGTTAGTTCCTGTATCAAAAGTACAAAAGTGAAACTACAAAGTATTCCTGTGGTATTGACTGTCATCAAAGATGAAAATATATAAAAATAAATAGCAAATAAAGTGACACTAGAAACTCTTCAGAATCGGAGTCTTCCCTTGAAGCTACATGTGGGTGAAATGTGAACCTTCACAATGAGGCTTCATTGTGAAGTGAAAGAAAGCTTCTAGAAATGAACACGTGTCCA
>NW_022307348.1:0-7628 GCF_002776525.5 Piliocolobus tephrosceles | reverse complement strand
AGTTTTTTTTTTTTTTTTTTTTTTTTTTGCATAACCCACTTGGCAGACTAGCATGACCTAATCTAAGGCAACCTAGAATCTTTATGTATATCAATCAGTGAATCAGATATTTCTTCTGTTGAAGAAATATCAGTGGCCCTGCCCTTCCTGTGAACTGTTAATCATATATTATGTATCTTCCTTTGAGAAATTTTGAAATCTGAACTATAACTTCTTCCAAGTGTTTTAAGAAGAGATAGTGTGGCTCATGTCTGTAATCCCAGCACTTTGGGAGGCCAAGGCAGGCAGATCACCAGGTCAGGAAATCGAGACCATCCTGGCCAACATGGTGAAACCCTGTCTCTATTAAAAATACAAAAAAATTAGCTGGGCATGGTGGTACGCACCTGTAGTCTCAGCTACTGGGGAGGCTGAAGCAGAAGAATTGTTTGAACCCTGGAGACAAAGGTTGCAGTGAGCCAAGATTGCACCTCTGCACTCCAGCCAGGGGACAGAGTGAGACTTCGTCTCCGGAAAAAAAAAAAAAAAGGAATGGTAGATCAGTATTCGAGTAGTCAACAAGAAGGCAAAAATTGTATTTCTGTAAAACAAAAATAATATTCTATGTGCTATTAAATATACAATTCTATTTATTTATTCTCCATTTATATATCCAATTGAGCATGACCTTTTCAAGCAGCTAATTATTCCAACAGTGTTTCCATGTATGGATTTAGAAACTATGTGCATGTGGTTGTACGCATAGCTGGGTATATAGATAGGTATCTGGATAATATTGATATAATGGTTTTTAGTCATGACTGATTTCTGTCCTGAAAGGATAACTATGAAACATATCTGATGGCAATTCAATGAAATATGCAAGTAATCAATTTGGATAATATTGTTGGAGTTCAAGAAAGGTTTTTAATAAAATAAAAATATAAGACTGATTTGTGCAGATTGTTTCAAGCATTTTTGTACATGTATTATAATAAAGCAAAATGATTTTCCAAAAAGTTTAGTCACTAAGTATTGAGCTCTATCAAATAGTCATGTCAAAGGCAGTCTAATTTTGTTGCAACACTCCATATGCATGTTTAAAAAGTCATTCTTCTAACTTGAAAATAAAAACCTACATCTTCTAACGCAGAGTAGTAGGACATACATTGGCATTTCATTGCTTTTCATTTGGAAAATGACTATTTGCTACCAGTTCTTCTCTGTGTCAATCCCAGTGCTTTTCCATATGTAAAAACATGACATTACAGTATTAATACCCTACCTTTTATATATGCATGGCTATACATATTTACGTGTGTGTGTGTGTGTATTGACCTGAATCAATTTGTTCATTAGGCAATTATTGGGTTCTTTTAGTAAATATCTGTAGGCTCTGATCATTATAGTTGGAGAGAACCTTTGTAATTCCTCACATACAGCCCTACTACCAAGTAAATATTATAATTTTAAAAGTTTTGTACTAAGTTTTTCCAAACTTACAAATATGTATTGACAAGCAGGCACAAAAATCACTCCGGAACCTGTTCCTAAAAGTTCAGAGAAGCCTCATTCTAAGCTCCGTCCTCGGGCATTCCAACAGGCCTGTTGACTGAAAGGTTCATCTATGGTCTGTACAACAATATTTTTACAGCATAATAAGCCAAGCTAGGATTCTTAGGCAGCAGAGTGCCACAGGAAATGGGATGATACAAAACTAAAGAATTATAGCGCCAAATTGAATAGTTTGAAGTTGATGGAATTTCATACCCTATTTATGCTGAAGCAGTATGTATTATTTCTAACAACTATATTTCTTAAATATCATGAGTATCAAAAATTTAAATTAAATCTTTTTTTTTTTTTTTTTTTGAGACGGAGTCTCGCACTGAAGCCCAGGTTGGAGTGCAGTGGCAGGATCTCAGCTCACTGCAAGCTCAGCCTCCTGTGTTTACGCCATTCTCCTGCCTCAGCCTCCCGAGTAGCTGGGACTACAGGCGCCCGCCACCTCACCCGACTATTTTTTTGTATTTTTTAGTGGAGACGGGGTTTCACCGTGTTAGCCAGGATGGTCTCGATCTTCTGACCGCGTGATCAGCCCGTCTCGGCCTCCCAAAGTGCTGGGATTACAGGCTTGAGCCACCGTGCCCACCCTAAATTAAATTTCTTAACTCAGATATTCAGTTTCGGTTATGTTAACTACTTCTGAAATATGGATTCCTGATCATGATATGTCAAATTCTCGTGTTCTCATCTTGTGTATAGAACACATTTGTAAATGCATCTGAAAGTTTTTGGATGTTATAGTGACTTAAGAGAACTCCTGATATTTTGTGTGTGGAGGCCGGAGATATTTTAGCATTGTATATACATTTAATTGGAGTCTCTGCAAAAAAAAAAGTAAGAGAAAATATGTGAATTTATGCTTTTCCCTGTTTGAATATGCAAAAAAAATCATATTTTTCTGTTCATTACTTCTTGTACTCCAATTATACACATTAGATTTTCTAATTCTATCTTTCCTATCTCTTAATATCCTCCTTCCTCTTTTCAATCTCTCTTACTTTCTACTTCATTCTGTATATTTTATTGTTATTTATTTCTCTGCAGGTTATCTTTCTCTTGAGCAGTGTTCAATCTACTGTTTACATTTTTGGATGTTTATTTAAATTTATAAGTTTCTTAGGTTTACTTATTTTAGTTACTTTTAGTTTCATTTTCTCTTTCTGATGTATTCATTTATGAAAATATCTTAAAATTGTCCAGTTTTGTGATTTGATCCCTTATGTTCTTAAACAGTTTCACAAGTAGTTTTTAAAAATATTATTCATACAATAATTCTAACACTTTTAGTCTTGGGTGGTCTAAATCAGTTTTTTTATCATTTATGTAATTTCATCAAAGTAGCTTGCCTTTTTGTATATTCATCTTCGATTGTGCCTTCCTTTTTAAACATTGTTTGCTTTTAACTATGGAACTTCTAAGACTTAAATGGAGAATTTCAATAGTGTTCCTGCTTACAGGACTTGTTTTTACCTTTTATTTTTTTTATTTTATTTTTCTTTTCTGAGACGGAGTCTCCCTCTGTTGCCCACGTTGGAGTGCAGTGGCATGATCTCCCTCAATGCAACCTCCACCTCCAGGGTTCAAGCGATTCCCCTGCCTCAGCCTCCCGAGAAGCTGGGACTACATGTGCATGCCACCACGTCCAGCTAATTTTTTTGTATTTTTAGTAGAGATGGAGTTTCACCATGTTAGTGGGATGGTCTCCATCTCCTGATCTCGTGATCTGCCTGCCTTGGCCTCCGAAAGTGCTGGGATTACAGGCGTGAGCCACCACTCCCGGCCACATTTACCATTTTTAAGAGGTAACAAATGGAGTGATACTGATCTGTGACTACATTAGCCCTCTTAAACAATTTGAGTTCTCTTGTAAGAGTTTCTTACCTCATTGTTGCTCAAGAGTCAGTAATGCCAATAGCAATATTCTCAGGCTAACCTCCTTTTTACAGATAACCTAATGTGTGTGCTGAACATATTTGTTGGAGGAAAGCCCTGGCAATATTTATCCATATCATTTAAAATAACTGGCCTCACAGAAAGACTATCATATGCACGGTATAATTGTTCTACACTATCAGTGTCTTTTAGAACGTACAGCCATACTTGATGCTGGTAGCAGGAGTTAGATGTTTAAGTTCCTGCTTTCTACAATACCTAATTCTACAATTTTTCATTTCTCAGTACCCAAAGGACTTCAGTTGTTTTTGTCACAATCATGACAATTCTGTTAGATTAATAAACTCTATTACCCTACTTCTTAAATGCTTTGGGGGGGGGGGAAGCCTACCAGCTTATTTTAAATAGAGAAAAGCAGTGAATACAGAAGTTCCTTTAGATTCATATTAACAAATTTTTAATGAAAAATATTAATTATAAAGCAACTCTAGGTGGAATTATAGGCACACATAGTATAAAGAAGTGCTAAATGAAGCCACACAGATGGTCTCTCTGAAAACTAACAGAGTATAAATGGTGTATATTAACTTAATCTTCAAAAGGACCTTATATTCCTCATATCTTGATTTAGGTAATAATATATGTCACATTTGCAGGATGTTTCTATCTCCTGTGGATATTTTTCACCTGAAAGCCCTTTGGGAAAACAATAATTATTATAATTCACAGATTTCATGTTGACCTTGCACTTTCAACTTCTCCCTTCTCATACTCCACCATGCATTCTGTCATTTATAACAAAACTTTCATTAAGATGTACTGCATAAAAGCAATTTTTATTTCTACTACTCTACCAATATGTGTAACTTTAAATACTATTTAGGTAAATAAAGCTTCTAACTGAAATTGGAAGACTAATTGCACAAATGGCAACAATTCAGTACAAGTCCTTCACGCATTCACTTTATCTTCATCAGCAGGAATAGCAATGAAAAATGAAAGGAGATGAAATGTTCACTTCAGAACTGATGATAATTATAAGTGAATAAAATTGATCAGAATATTTTCATCAGAAAAGTATAGACCTTAAGGATTTGTTACACACTTTTGACTACTGTGAATAGAATATAGACTGGTGGAATAACAGAAGTAATAGGGAACATAGTATTTTAAAATAGGGATCTGCCTGCATACTGAAACCATTCCATCATATGTTAGCACACTCAGTATGCCCTTTATAGATGGTGTTTCCACTGGCACATCATAACCTGAAGTAAATGAGGGAAAAATCTCTTAATTTCAAAGGCTATGCACTTATAGCAAAATGACATGAGATTACTGGGTCATTCTTAGAGTTTGCTCAAAAATGTTTTTATATTTTAATTCATTTAAACACATAGCAACCCATAATTAGTGTTGAATTTATATTATCATGCTTATTATTTCACCACTAACAAGTTTTCAAGAAAAAAAAAAAAAAAACAGAAGTTCAAAAATCCATGAATATCACTGTACAAAATGGACTGTAATATTTGGAAAGTACAAATTATTTCTCCTTCCCTGTTTTGTTTGCTAGTAGATTTTGGGAAGTGATGAGTTAGTGAATGAATTATAGTATTTGTAATTCATACTTCACTTTACTACCCCCTGTCACCTCAAATAGTAATCATTTATCTGAATATATTTCCTGGCTTAAGTTACCACTGCCTTAAAACAGGTGAAAAGTAACATACATTTTCTTAATCTAAAGAAGACTTTAACTTTGTCAATTCTTTCTTTTTGAAGAGAATTTTTTATCATAAGTGAGGTTGCATATATAAAAATAGTGGGGGTATTTGTCTACGTGTTTGGAGACTGGAGACAAGTGAAAGAGTTAGAGTATGTTCCTTTATTTAGATGATCAGATTGGTAAGTCTTCTGAAATGCAAGGCAAAAGTTCAAAGGTTTTAAGCGTAACCACTAGAATTGGATTATTCTTTTTTAATTATTTTTAGCTAGTCCCAATTATTACATGAACACTGACATAGGCCTTGGAAATACATATGTATCTGTGTGTGTGTACTTATGTGTCTTTGATATTTAGTTTTGGTAGTTTTTATCTTTCAAGCAGCATTCTATTTCATCTAAGATATCAAATACAAATCTGTGGGCCTAGATATGTTTATACTCTTCATTTATTAGCATTTTAATATAGTCAGTAGTGATGGGCTCTCTTTTGTCCTTTTGTATGTGTTATTTATTTATTTATTTATTTATTTATTTTTATTTTTGAAATTGATCATTGTATCTTCTCTCTCTTATTCGGGGTTAACAGGGCTAGGGACTTATTTTACTAATCCTTTCAATAAACCATCTTTTGAGCCAGAGAGAAAGGCCGGGTTACCTACAAAGGTAAGCCCATCAGACTAACAGTGGGCCTCTCAGCAGAAACCGTACAAGCCAGAAGTAATTGGGGGCCCATATTCAACATTCTGAAAGAAAAGAATTTCCAACCTAGAATTTTGTATCTGGCCAAACTAAGCTTCATAAGTAAAGAAGAAATAAGATCCTTTTCAGAAAAGCAAATGCTGAGGGAATAAGTCACCACCAGGCCTGCCTTGCAAGAGCTCCTGAAGGAAGCACGAAATATGGAAAGGAAAAACCATTACCAGCCACTACAAAACACACTGAAGTACACTGACCAGTGACATTATGACGCAACCACACAAACAACTCTGAAAATAGCTAGCTACATCATGATGACAGGATCAAATTCATGCATAACAATATTAACCTTTAATGTAAATGGGCTAAATGCACCAATTAAAAGACATAGACAGCATGGCAAGCTGGACAGAGTGAAACTCCATTGGTATGCTGTCTTCAAGAGCCCCATCTCATGTTCAAAAAGACACATAGGCTCAAAATAAAGGGATGGAAGAAGATTTACCAAGCAAATGGAAAAGAGAAAAAAAAGCAGGGGTTGCAATCCTAGTATCTGATGAAATAGACTTTAAACCAACAAAGACCAAAAATTACAAAGAAGGGCATTACATAATGATAAAGGGCTCAATTCAACAAGAAGAGCTAACTATCCTAAGTACATTTGCTCCCAATACAGGAGCACTCAGATTCATAAAGACCTTCAAAGAGACTTAGACTCTCACACAATAATAGTGGGAGACTTGAACACCCCCACTATCAATATTAGAGCATTAAGACAGAAAATAACAAAGATATTCAGGACCTGAACTCAGCTAGACATCAAGTGGACTTGATAGATATATAGAGAACTCTCCACCCAAAAACAACAGAATATACATTCTCATGGACACACAGTACTTACTCAAAAACTGATCACATAATCTGAAGTAAAATATTCCTCAGCAAATGCAAAATAACTGAAATCATAACAGTCTCTCAGACCACAGCATAATTAAATTAGAACTCAACGTTAAGAAACTCACTCAAAACCACACAACTACAAGGAAATTAAACAACCTGCTCCTGAATGACTCCTTGGTAAATAATGAAATTAAGGCACAAATCAAGTCAACAACCTAACATCACAACCACAAGAACTAAAGAACCAAGAGTAAACAAATCCCAAAGCTTGCAGAAGACAATAAATAAACAAGATCAAAGCAGAACTAAAGGAAAGGGAGACACAAAAAGCCTTTCAGAAAATCAACCAATCCAGGAACTGGTTTTTTGAGAAAAAAATAAAAATAAAATAAATAGATTACTACTAGCTAGACAAAGAGGAAAAGAGAGAAGAATCAAATAGACACAATCAAAAATGATAAGGGAGCTATCACTACTGGCCCCACAGAAATATAAACAACCAGGAAAGAATACTATGAACACCTCTATGCACATGAACTATAATAGAACATCTAGAAGAAATGGATAAATTCCTGAACACAGACACCCTCCCAAGACTGAACCAGGAAGAAATTGAATCCCTGAATAGACCAATAACAAGTTCTGAAATTGAGGCAGTAATAAATAGCCTACCAATCAAAAAAAGCCCAGGACCAGATGAATTTACTGCTGAATTCTACCAGAGGTACAAAGAAGAGCTGGTACCATTTTTACTGAAACTATTCCAAACAATTGAAAAGAAAAGACTCCTCCTTAACTCATTTTATGAGGACAGCATCATCCTAATTCTAACACTTGGCATAGATATAAAAAAAAAAAAAAAGAAA
>NW_022307346.1:15190-26889 GCF_002776525.5 Piliocolobus tephrosceles | reverse complement strand
GGGGGGAGGTATTGCATTGGGGAGTTATACCTGATATAAATGATGAATTGATGGGTGCTGACGAGTTGATGGGTGCAGCACACCAACATGGCACAAGTATACATATGTAACAAACCTGCACGTTATGCACATGTACCCTAGAACTTAAAGTATAATTAAAAAAAAAGAAAAAAAAGCCTATTTTTGGAAAAGAAAAGTTAAATGAAGTATATGCATATATCAACAATGAAGATTAGCAGTGGTTCATTTAATTAAAGGGTCTTTTACATCTTTCTTATATATTATCTATATTTTCTAAATCAGTACATTACCTACTATGATGGTTAATATTGAGTATCGACTTGATTTGTTTGGATGAAGAATGCAAATTATTGGTCCTGGGTGTGTCTGTGAGGGTGTGGCCAAAGAAGATTAACTTTTGAATCAGTGGACTGGGAGAGGCAGACCCACCCTCAGTCTGTGTGGGCACCATTTAATCAGCTGTCAGCGTGGTTAGGTAAAAGTAGGCAGAGAAATGTGGAAGGACTATACTGGCTGAGTCTTCCAGCTTTCATCTTTCTCCTGTACTGGACGCTTCCTCCCTCGAACATGGTACTCCAAGCTCTTCAGCTTTTGGACTCTTGTACTTACATTAGTGGTTTGCAAGTGGCTCTCGGGCCTTTGGCCACAGACTGAAGGCTGTACTGTTGGCTTCCCTACTTTTGAGGTTTTGGGACTCTGACTGGCTTCCTTGCTCCTCAGCTTGCAGACAGCCTATTGTGGGACTTCACCTTCTGATTATGTGAGTCAATATTCCTTAATAAACTCCTTTTTATATATGCATCTATCCTATTAATGCTGTCCCTCTAAAGAACCCTGACTAATGCACCTACGAGGGTAATTTTAGCTACAAATTAATAAAAAAATCTGGCTTCAGTGAAAATGAATATAACCTGGCTTTTATAGTGACAGGTACAAAGTGGAATCAGTAGATTGTTCGGGTATGAAAAACAAAGGATCAGAGTTCTATGGAAAGACAGTTTCTTAATGGACATATGATGAGAAACGGGGAGAGGGGTACTCATAAAGAAATACGATTTGTTCTAGGAGATAAGTTTCTCACAGGAAATTCATTACAATGTACACATAAGGAAATATTTAGTAGCTGAGCAAAAACATGTAGCAAGGTCCTTGTTTCCTTTTCAGGAAAAAGCACACTCCTATATTATTACAAAAATTTTTACCACTCCTTTCACAATCATCTTTACAATATATTCTACTAATACGCATTAAGTTCATACTCTTCTTATATACAGTAAGAGGTTGTTTGGCACATGCTACAATCACAAATGTTTCCTGGAAACCATTGATCCAACTTTTAAAGTGTTCACTAAGGTAATAAAATTATGCTGAAATATGAAATTATTTTCTTATGCATTAAGAATAAGCTTCCTCAATAAAAATATTTAAAAGGCCCTTATCTTGCAATGGTTCGAGTAACAGCCTTAGTTTCAGCTTTATACAGGAAATATCCTTATCTTCCCCATTCTTTCCATTTTGCCAAAAAAATTTTTTTTGAAATAACCATGAATTTTTTGGAAACAAAAGCACCAATCTGGCAGCCGGATGTTTTCAGAAGCCCTTTGGAAGAGGACATCTCAAGTAAAACAAGGGCCATTTAAAACAAGCTGTTTACATAATCCAATATTCATTATGAGTTCTTCCGCAGAGAGAAAATAGTAAGCTTTGAGCAGCATACAGCATATCATCATGTTTGAAAAACATACTCACTTTTGTCATAAAGAAAAGAGTACTGCATTCATTGACTATACATCTAGTTAGGAAGTGGACATATATTTTTAAAATAATTTCTGGATGTAACATTTTACACATTATAAACCTTCATAAAATATCTAATAAAGCTCCAAACATTAATTTAGTCACAGAAAATATCTAATGTAGCTCCAAACATTAATTTAGTCACAGAAAACATGAGGCAAGTATTAGCAGGCTCTAACAAGTCCTTTTGGGAAGTAAATATATATATATATATATCTCGTTCACAAAAGTTTGCAATTACGAATTATCAATAAAATAATACTGGACTAAGTGTGAAAAGAAAAATGGATCACCTCAAATACTCTCAAGTATTTTAAGTTATAACATTAAATTTACTGCTGGACTGTGAAACTTTGTTGAGGGCATTTGTGCTGAATGCTATTTATTTGGCTCCACGGGCCTGACCACACCATCTCCAACTCTGGGCTCTGGGTTGCTGACCTGTATGTCCATACCAGCCAGGGTCCCTTTCCCTTTGACTCCTGGTTGGTAAGGCAATGACAGAGTATTAGGGGACAGAAGATGAATGAGGTCAAGGCGTTTATTTCCATAGTTCTTCTCTATGGGGTTGCTGAGGTTGGCTCTCTCAACCACAACTATAATTTCATAGGGAGTACCTTATGACCAGTTAATAAAGGAAGAAATTGCAAGCTTAGATTAAATATGAATTCACCGATATGCTAGCAACTGCTAGCAGCTGCTTCTTTATAACCCTACTCATGCATGGTCCTACAAGTCAGTGAGTGAAAGGAAATCCTTCCATCAGGCAGAAATTCAGAGGCGAAATTTGAGCACTGTGTGAAAGGAGAGAGATGGCTTGAGGTAGGGACCTGAACTAACCCGTGAGCAGCAGCTAACAGGTTGGCCAGCTGGTAAGGGAACTGCAAACAACATGATTGGAAAATTGATGATCAGGAGATCACATGCAGGAGTACATTAGCAATCCTCTCACAACAGTCCCCATGTTCGTTAATCAATTAAAAATGTTGGAGTATGAATTTGGAATAAATTATGTTTGTTGGGAATTAACATAGGTATCACTTTAAATCAAAAATAGAAAATTAAAAGTAAGGTAAAATATAAAAATAAATATAAAGATGATATATATCTTTACATATTATATATAATATATAAGGATATAAAAATAAAATGGTGTTTCATTTTTTCCACTTCAATGAAGCATCTTCCCCATTTCCTGGGTTGCAAACCCCATACTTTGAAAATTGCTATAGGTAAAGTGATGGTAACATGCACTTTTACATGTCTCAAGACATTTCGCTGCATTGATGGTTGCATTGATGGTTATATAGGTATTATTTTATTTTAGTACTCACCTATTCATGGTGGGCATGGGGTTGACTTTCTTATGGATTACTATTACTGGCACAATATCAAGAAGAAAAAATTACTGGATGACATTTCTGAGGGCCAAAATAGGGCTAAAGTTCAAATGACCAGTAGGCTTTGCTTTCTTTCCTGATAATCACATTGTCAGTTTTCATAGAATATGGTTTGCTAAGGTACTGTATCTATGTGTCTACATTGGTGTGTGTGGTAATTGGGATGGCGAGGATACAAAAACTATAAAAGGTAGTTTAGGATGGTGAGGCACATATAGTGGAATCCTAAAAGTACAATTTGATTGTTTAATTTTGTATGTTAATCAGAATCTATTGCTCGATGTAGGGTAAAAATATCACTGATCTCCATGAAGCTAAAAATAAATAAATAAATAAAAATAAGGCTAATAAATGGAAGATTTGCAGTTTTGAATGACTAGATGTAATTCTGAGAGAAAGTCCACATATTTCACCAGTAAATTCAGAAATATGAAATTATATCAATTATTCAATTTAGCTGTCAAATAATGGGCCTAAATGTCTCATGACCTAAATGATTACTTGATTTTTAAATCAGATATTTTTCAGATGCCCTAGCAGCCATTTCAAGTTATCAAAATAAACTGATGTATATATGCTGCAAGAGGCATTGTAATTTGAATTGGAGCATTTTGATAATTTCTTTCATGAAGAAAATTTCTAGTGGAAAAAAAGAGTTCAATGTTCTACGAAAACTAACAGTTAACATCAGTGATCACATATCTAATCACTACCTGCCTCCTACCATCACCCCTTATGTTTATGTTTTGGGCATTCCAACATTTTATTGACCATCTGTATAAACCAGCTGCTGATCTTTGTATTTACTCACTGTCATTATAAATCTTGCTGTTCATGATTAATTTATACTGGGTTTTGTGTTTTTCATTGCCTCTAGATATTTTCTGTTAGTTAACACTAATAAAAAGAACCAGGATACTAATAATACACTATAAAAAGGAAAACTTACTTTAACAATCAAAATAATTAAATTGAATGTGCCAAGTAAATAATGCAAGCATGCCATTAAAAATTAAGAAATTGGTCATATACTATTCCTGATCCTTTTTCAAGTATTTAAATATTCTGGGAACTAAAAAATTCAAAACAGTAAGTCAACACTTATTTAATAAGTATTTACTGAGTATGCCAAGGAAATATGCCAGTTCCAAAACTTAAATGCTGTTATAAACATCAACACAAGGCTAAATTACGAGTAGGTACATCTTTAAATGAACATGCTCTTCTTTACAAGTCATCAGACCTATATAGAAAATTGTCAAACATACCCTGGCCTTTATTATGTAAGCATTGCATTAATAAAATAATTTTGGTTACATCATAAGGTCAAGGGCATATTGTGCATGCTTACTTATATAGAAAAGTTAAGATTACATTACAGAATAGTAAACCAATATGAAATAACACAGTGCTCTAAGGATAAGTAATAAACTTCCCCTATTTATAGTTTCCTTTTAAAATCCTTAGAATTTTACCTGATTATATATAACAAACATATATTTATGTATATACATATATGCATGCATATGTATGCAGAAATATATGCAAATCCAAAAGTTTGTGTGTGTATATGTGTATATATATCCATATACATATATGCACATATACACACATATCCATATCCACACACACGTTGTTTATATATGGACATATATATATATATGACTATATGAGCATATATATCAATATACACACACACACACCCAAACTTCTTCCTATATTTTTAGAGGTTCTAAAATATCTTTATTGATACTCCTCTTTTTGTTTTATAATATTTGATAATTCTTCTTCACAACTACTTATAGAGGTACTTAATTTTCCTTACATAAACACTGCTAGTTTAAATCCTGTGCTACTTTAAACAAAATCAATGTGGTTTTAATTTACTTCTGAAGATTCTGCAATAATGTTTGACTTTCAAGATAACTATGAACCTTCTGAGGAATGTTTAGTGTGAATTTATTCAAACAAGAAAAAAAGTACTTTACTATGGCACAGTAGCCTTTCAATGTCTAGAAATCAGTTAAGATCTCTACAGAAATATGTATCAGTGGTCACTTTTTAAAACAGCTTTAATATTTCTTTATGTTATGGTTTAATACTACCCATTAGGTACCGTTGTAATTTATGCTTAGTGGCTCTTTATTCACGCTACTGGGGAGGGTAAACTCTAATATATATCATTATATTGTTATATTTTCAGTTATTTAATATTTCCTCCTTGCATCACTAAACTAATTTGATTTTTTAAAAAAATTTATAGTCCAGATAGGTAAAAATAGCTACTAAAAATTATATTTTCAAGTGCAGCTGAGTATTCTTTTAGAAATCACCTTTAAGATTGCTTATTGATCAAATTTGGGTTCTTACTCCATTGCAGCATAATAAAAACATTATCATTATCCCTCAGATATTGTTTTTTTGCCTCATATCTCTGTTTCTTCACTATGGCCTCTTTTTTCCCATATACTATGGTATTTCATGCACTCCCATATGGGAGACCCCCAAGTGAATAAAAAAATCAACCTGAATTGGTATATGCATTGCATGTCAAGCCCACATTACCTTGCATTCTTCAAAAACGACATACAAGTAAATCTTACAGTACTAGAAAATCATAAAATCTCAAGATTGTGGATTTATCAGTCATTAATTTCTTTCTTTCTCTTTTTCTTTTTCTTTTCTTTTTTTTTTTTTTTTTTGAGACAGAGTCTCCCACTGTCGCCAAGGCTGGAGAGCAGTGGCGCGATCTGGGTTCACTACAAGCTCCGCCTCCTGGATTCACGCGATTTTCCTGCAGCAGCCTCCCGAGTAGCTGGGACTACAGGCGCCCACCACCACGCCTGGCTAATTTTTTGTAATTTTAGTAGAGACGGGGTATCACCGTGTTAGCCAGGAATGGTCTCAATCTCCTCACCTCATGATCCGCCCGCCTCGGCCTCCCAAAGTGCTGGGATTACAGGCGTGAGCAACCGCGCCCAGCCCATTAATTTATTTCTATTGCCCAAACATGTTTTAAATATAGAATTGTTTGGCACCAGTATTTTTTTTTTTTAACCTAGTTGTCCTTTAGTTACAAAATAAAGTTGAGTTTACCTTGTAATTCAGTCCTGCAAATTCACCTCCATGATTTTAGTAATCATTTATGATAATTCAAAAAGTAAAATTATGTGGTCTTGGGAAAAAGTAGATTGATGAAAGAACAGGGAAGGGAGAGTGATGCAGTAAATTGCCTTTGTGTCTTGAGTAACTGTACCCAACTAAACAGAACCACATGATAGTAGCAACTTAGTATAGTTTCGGCTATTAACAGACCTCATGTGCTCCCTCCAGAATGGATATTCACCCACTGTAAAACACTCATGAATCCCCAGGCTGAGGTATTACAGAAGGTAGATTGTATCCCTTGTAAGAAAGAATCTGAGGTCATTAAATTAAGGCATTCTACTCTTATAAAAAGATTTTTTCCTGGGACTTCAAAGCAAGATATGAGTGGGGGTCCAAGGCAGAGTTACAAAATTTAGTTTTCCTGTAGTTATTTACCAACTTCCATTCTTACTGGTCATCTTTTAGTGATTCAAATTGCAAAAAGGAAACGGAAGATGAAACCAAACTTCGTCAAATTTAACAGTTAATTCATTGAGATTGATACAAAAAAATCTTTTTCCTTAGAGTTTTTCCATCCCTTCCTATTTTTTCCTGTCTAATGAGAATGACTTATTGTCACCTTCTCTTTGCTCTTTCGGATTCCAATGACTTATCAAGTCACTTTTTTGCGTTTTTGTACATGCAGATTATCTAATTCATAATTTCCTTTTAAGTTTGCAGTATCCTTTCAGTAAATAGTTCCAAGTTCTATTTTTATGTAAATTACACATTTTAGTATAACTGTTCAGATATAACTGAACATTTAGTTTTGGGAAAGAGTAATTCAATTCAATTGAACAAGTGTTTGTTGACTATCTACTATTTGCCTGCCTCTATTTGGAATTCTTGGGAGTATGCTCGTAAGAAAACTGACAAAACCTTTACCTTTATTTCTTGCATCTTAGCCTAAATATTAACATATTACAGAGTTCTACTTCACCTACAAAAGTTTTCATTTTCTTCCTTTCTCCCTAGTACCACTAGAAAATTTCAAAAGCCAATTGCATTACTATCCAACATATATAATAACGAAAAAGGTAACACGCTGCGCCCATGTGCTAGACACCGTTCTAAAATGTTCCATATATTAACTCATTTAAGCTACATAACAAGTCTATGGGATGGGGATTATTTATAATCATCTCAATGTGATAAAAGAGAAAGTCCCTTGAACTCAGTCATCTTCCAAGCTTTCCCAGTTACTAAGTTACATACTAATGAAACCCAGGCAGCTTACCCTCAGAGTTTGTGTTATTAATATTTACCACTAAATGTTCAAAATCTCTCCAGAAAGGCTTATGTAGTATTCCTTTTGATGTAGTTACTTTCATTATTTGTTCTACAGCAACCTAAAACTCAATTCAGAATCTCATCTAATCAAAACTATGGCATACATTTAAAATTAATTTAAGGGTATCATATTTCATCGAAGAATTTTCAGAGCACAATATATTCTTAATGAATTTAACTTAACCTCATGGTCATTGTTTTAAAACGTCTCTCTTTAATACCGAACTGATTATTTTTCATGTTAAATCAAAGAATTCATATCTATTAAAAATAATTAAATTTTCCCTACAAGTGAGAGGTATATAATATTACAAGAATAGTGTATATATTTTACTACTTTTTAATTCCATGACTTTCCTTGGTTGGAATAGAAAACAGGTGGTCTAGGCATCAAAATATCAAAATATTTCATTAAATGAAAACAAGTCATTTTTTAATAACTGTATAATTATTTCTGTAGGAAATGAAGTCCATTAAATATTGGCTTTATTTGCAGTATTGCTTGTTGTACACAGATCTATAACAAAATATAAAAGAGCAAACATTACTACATCAGAGTAAGTCAATTTAATATAAAATAGGAAATATACTCAATTCAAATTCTGAATCCATTGTTCAAAGACTGTCAACATATTACTTCTGGCTAGAAACCTAAGGACATGTATCTCTCTTTTTAATTTCTTTTTTTTTAAATCACATCTGCATAATAGATATACAACTTCCTTATCATCCATGGAAACCAGATTGGTCTCATCTGGATGATTAAATCCCTTTTAAGATAAAATGATGTAGCTTCTGCTTATGTGCACCTTGAAGCAATATAGAGGAAAATATAGAACCCAGATCTGTCACTAATTTAATGCTTATTCTTGACCCTCTTGGTTAAGAAACATTTTTTCAAACTACCTTTATTTAAAGTATTATTCAAATGCAATAAAATAAAACATATTTTATGTTTGCAGTTCAATGAGGTTAGAAAAATGTATATACCCATGTAAACACTGCTCCAATTAAAATGTAGAAAATATGCATTGTACTCTAAAGGACCCCTTGTGCTCCTTCTGTGTGAAGCCCATGCAAATTCTCAGACCTGCTGATATATGACTTTCATCACTATAAGTTGTATTTTTTTATTCTAGCATTTGTACAAATAGAATTATATGGCCTTTTTGTGCCTGATTCCCTTCCCTCACCATAATGTTTTTTGAGATTCATCTATATTTTGAGTGTATCAGTAGTCATTTTCTGGATTAAATGGTAGTACATTTCTTAACTTTCCAAGAAATGACAAACTCTTCTCTAAGTCACTTTTTCACTAGAAATCTGTCAGAGTTCCAGCTGCTCCACACACCTTTTACAAGGCAAGATATTATCATTCATTCTAATTTTAGCCATGTTATTGAGTGTGTAGTTATATTCCTTTGTGCCTTTTTAAAAAGGTCTAATATATATTTAATAATTTTCTATTGATTTTATAAATAGGAAATATTTAGACAAATAATTGGAGTGTCTATGTTTGTCATCTTGATCCCCATCCTGCAAATATTTGAAGGTTATCCTAGACTGAACCATAGTAGTAGCATCAACAGGGAAATATTACTTGAAAAGCTTTAGATATAACTTTATAGAAATACAGGCTATGTCCACATGAACAAAAAAAATATTTCTCAATGCTGACATCATGGTAGCATACCTATGCATCTCTGTGTTTCAGTTCACCATAGTCCCGTTCCCAAGTTTCTTGATCTCAGAAGTTTCTATAGATTAAAAAATTTCTTATAGACAAGTCTGCTAGAAAAAATTTCTTCAGAAGCACTAAACATGAAAAGGAACAACTGGTACCAGTCATTGCAAAAACATGCCAAAATGTAAAGTCCATTGATGCTACAAAGAAACTGCATCAACTAATGAGCAAAATAACCAGCTAATATCACAATGACAGGATCAAGTTCACACATAACAATATCAACCTTAAATGTAAATGGATTAAATGGTCCAATTAAAAGACATAGACTGGCAAATTGGATAAAGAGTCAAGACCCATCAGTTTGCTGTATTCAGGAGACCCATCTCACATGCAGAGACATACATAGGCTCAAAATACAGGGATGGAGGAAGACCTACCAAGCTAATGGAAAACAAACAAAAAGCACACGTTGCAATCCTAGTCTCTGATACAAGAGACTTTAAACCATCAAAGATCAAAAGAGACAAAGAAGGCCATTACATAATGTTTAGTAAAGGGATCCATTAATCGGGAAGAGCTAACTATCCTAAATATATATGCATCCAATACAGGAGCACCCAGATTCATAAAGCAAGTCCTTAGAGACTTACAAAGAGACTTAGACTCCCATGCAATAATAACGGGAGACTTCAACACCCCACTGTCAATATTAGACAGATCAACGAGACAGAAAGTTAACAAGGATATTCAGGAATTGAACTGAACTCTGCACCAAGCAGACCTAATAGACATCTACAGAACTCTCCACCCCAAATCAACAGAATATACATTCTTCTCAGCACCAGATCACACTTATTCCAAAATTGACCACATAGTTGGAAGTAAAGCACTCCTCAGCAAATGTAAAAGAACAGAAACGAAAACTATCTCTCAGACCACAGTGCAATCAAACTAGAACTCAGGACTAAGAAAATCAATCAAAACCGCTCAACTACATGGAAACTGAACAACCTGCTCCTGAATGACTACTGGGTATATAACGAAATGAAGGCCGAAATAAAGATGTTCTTTGAAACCAATGAGAACAAAGATACAACATACCAGAATCTCTGGGACACATTTAAAGCAGTGGGTGGAGGGAAATTTATAGCATAAATGCCCACAAGAAAAAACAGGAAAGATCTAAAATTGACACCCTAGCGTCACAATTAAAAGAACTAGAGAAGCAAGGGCAAACACATTCAAAAGCTAGCAGAAGGCAAGAAATAACTAAGATCAGAGCAGAACTGAAGGAGACAGAGACACAAAAAAACCTCCAAAAAATCAGTGAATCCAGGAGCTGGTTTTTTGAAAAGATCAACAAAACTGATAGGCCACTAGCAAGAGTAATAAAGAAGAAATGAGAGAAGAATCAAATAGACACAATAAAAAATGTTAAAGGGGATATCACCACTGACCCTACAGAAATACAAACTACCATCAGAGAATACTATAAACACCTCTATGCAAATAAACAAGAAAATCTAGAAGAAATGGATAAATTCCTGGACACTTACACTCTCCCAAACCAGGAAGAAGTTGAATCCCTGAATAGACCAATAGTAGGCTCTGAAATTGAGGCAATAATTAATAGCCTACCAACCAAGAAAAGTCCAGGACCAGATGGACTCACAGCCGAATTCTATCAGAGGTATGAGGACGAGCTGGTACCATTCCTTCTCAAACTATTTCAATCAATAGAAAAAGAGGGAATCCTCCCTAACTCATTTTATGAGGCCAACATAATCCTGATACTAAAGCCTGGCAGAGACACAACAAAAAAAGAGAATTTTAGGCCTATATCCCTGATGAACATCGATGCAAAAATCCTCAATAAAATACTGGCAAACCGGATCCAGCAGCACATCAAAAAGCTTATCCACCATGATCAAGTGGGCTTCATCCCTGGGATGCAAGGCTGGTTCAACATATGCAAATCAATAAATGTAATCCAGCATATAAACAGAACCAAAGACAAAAAACACATGATTATCTCAATAGATGCAGAAAAGGCTTTTGACAAAATTCAACAGCCCTTCATGCTAAAAACGCTCAATAAATTCGGTATTGATGGAACGTACCTCAAAATAATAAGAGCTATTTATGACAAACCCACAGCCAATATCATACTGAATGAACAAAAACTGGAAGCATTCCCTTTGAAAACTGGTAAAAGACAGGGATGCCCACTCTCACCACTCCTATTCAACATAGTGTTGGAAGTTCTGGCTAGGGCAATCAGGCAAGAGAAAGAAATAAACGGTATTCAGCTAGGAAAAGAAGAAGTCAAATTGTCCCTGTTTGCAGATGACATGATT
>NW_022307346.1:0-14790 GCF_002776525.5 Piliocolobus tephrosceles | reverse complement strand
AGATATAGACCAATGGAACAGAACAGAGTCCTCAGAAATAATACCATACATCTACAGCCATCTGATCTTTGACAAACCTGAGAGAAACAAGAAATGGGGAAAGGATTCCCTATTTAATAAATGGTGCTGGGAAAATTGGCTAGCCATAAGTAGAAAGCTGAAACTGGATCCTTTCCTTACTCCTTACATGAAGATTAATTCAAGATGGATTAGAGAGTTAAATGTTAGACCTAATACCATAAAAACCCTAGAAGAAAACCTAGGTAGTACCATTCAGGACATAGGCATGGGCAAGGACTTCATGTCTCAAACACCAAAAGCAATGGCAGCAAAAGCCAAAATTGACAAATGGGATCTAATTAAACTAAAGAGCTTCTGCACAGCAAAAGAAACTACCATCAGAGTGAACAGGCAACCTACAGAATGGGAGAAAAGTTTTACAATCTACTCATCTGACAAAGGGCTAATTTCCAGAATCTACAAAGAACTCAAACAAATATACAAGAAAAAAACAAACAACGCCATAAAAAGTGGGCAAAGGATATGAACAGACATTTCTCAAAAGAAGACATTCATACAGCCAACAGACACATGAAAAAATGCTCATCATCACTCGCCATCAGAGAAATGCAAATCAAAACCACAATGAGATACCATCTCACACCAGTTAGAATGGCAATCATTAAAAAATCTGGAAACAACACGTGCTGGAGAGGATGTGGAGAAATGGGAACACTTTTACACTGTTGGTGGGATTGTAAACTAGTTCAACCATTATGGAAAACAGTATGGCAATTCCTCAAGGATCTAGAACTAGATGTACCATATGACCCAGCCATCCCACTACTGGGTATATACCCAAAGGATTATAAATCATGCTGCTATAAAGACACATGCACACGTATGTTTATTGCGGCACTATTCACAATAGCAAAGACTTGGAATCAACCCAATTGTCCATCTGTGACAGACTGGATTAAGAAAATGTGGCACATATACACCGTTGAATACTATGCAGCCATAAAAAAGGATGAGTTTGCGTCCTTTGTAGGGACATGGATGCAGCTGGAAACCATCATTCTTAGAAAACTATCACAAGAGCAGAAAACCAAACACCGCATGTACTCACTCATAGGTGGGAACTGAACAATGACATCACTTGGACTCAGGAAGGGGAACATCACACACCGGGGCCTATCATGGGGACGGGGGAGGGGGGAGGGATTGCACTGGGAGTTATACCTGATATAAATGATGAATTGATGGGTGCTGATGAGTTGATGGGTGCAGCACATCAACATGGCACAAGTATACATATGTAACAAACCTGCATGCTATGCATATGTACCCTAGAACTTAAAGTATAATAAAAAAATAAAAAATAAAAATAAAAATAAAGTCTTCCACAGGATAAAAAAGAAGACATTCATACAGCCAACAGACACTTCAAAAAATGCTCATCATCACTGGCCATCAGAGAAATGCAAATCAAAACCACAATGAGATACCAGCTCACACCACTTAGAATGGCAATCATTAAAAAATCAGGAAACAACATGTGCTGGAGAGGATGTGGAGAAATGGGAACACTTTTACACTGTTGGTGCCACTGTAAACTAGTTCAACCATTGTGGAAAACAGTGTGGTGATTCCTCAAGGATCTAGAACTAGAAATACCATTTGAACCAGCCATCCCATTACTATGTATATACCCAAAGGATTATAAATCATGCTGCTATAAAAACACATGCACACGTATGTTTATTGCAGCACTATTCACAATAGCAAAGACTTGGAATCAACCCAAATGTCCATCTGTGACAGACTGGATTAAGAAAATGTGTCACATATACACCGCTGAATACTATGCAGCCATAAAAAAAATGAGTTCGTGTCCTTTGCAAGGACATGGATGCAGCTGGAAACCATCATTCTCAGCAAACAATCGCAAGAACAGAAAACCAAACACCACATGTTCTCACTCATAGGTGGGAATTGAACAATAAGATCACTTGGACACCGGAAGGGGAACATCACACACCCGGGCCTATTATGGGGAGGGGGGAGGGAGGAGGGAGAGCATTAGGAGATATACCTAACGTAAATGACGAGTTAATGGGTGCAGCACACTAACATGGCACCTGTACATATGTAAGAAACCTGCACGTTGTGCACATGTACCCTAGAACTTAAAGTATATTAAAAAAAAATTGTAATGAGTGAAAAAAAATTCCTTCAGCTTTTTGTTTAAAACTGTTTATTACTTCTTCATTTTGAAAGATAATTTTATTAGATATAAAATTATTCATTTTTCCTTCTATACGTCAATAATCCATTGCATTCTCTTCTTGCTCACATAGTTACCATTGAGAAAGTTGCCGTATTTCTTATCCACGTACAGGTGAGTTTACCTTTTCATTTATCCCCCACCACTGGATGCCTTAAAGATTTTCAAATTGTTTTTAGTTTTCTGCAGTTTGAATATGAAGTGACTAAATGTACATTTTTAGTATTTATCTTGTTAGTGTTTCTTGCACTACTTAGATCTGTAGTTTGAGACAATCATTATTTCTACTGATGTTATAAACATCAAAAGGACAATAAAGAAATTGTATGAACAAAGCCATATCTATCAAGTTTATAACTTAGTTACAATGAAAAAAACTTCTTGAAATACACGAACTATCAAAGCCCACACAAGGACAAATACATATCCTGAATAATCCTATACCTAGTTTAGAAGTTGAATCAATAATTATACTTCAAACAAAGAAAGCACCAGGCCCATGTAGTTTCATTGGTGAATTCTACCAAATATTTAAGAAAAAAGAATACCAATTCCTCACAATTTTTCCAGAAAGTAGAAGTAGAGGAAATACTTCCTAAAATATTTTATGATGCCATCATTACCTTAATACCAAACCAGAAAAAAATAGTACAAAAAGAAAAATTATGGATCAATACCTCTTATGAATATAGACACAGAAATCCTCAACAAAATGGTACTAAAACAGTGATCTAAACCAATTTGAATAAAAATTGAAGCTATTTTTTAATGTAAATAGATTACTTAAATTTATTTATAATAAAAAGATTATTTAAATGTATCCATAACAAAAAAAAAAAGCTGTAGTACACATTTAATCTAGGTATGTATGGCTGATTCAATATTTGAAACATCAATGAAATCCACCAAATAAGCAGGCAAAAAAAATTTGCATATAAATATATCAACTAATGCATAAAATTTCAAAATCCAACAGCAATTCACCATAAAATCTTTCAGACAATAGAAATCAAGAATTACTATTGTAGAAATTCCTTGACTTGATAAAAATGTTTACAAAAACCTAAATCAACAAAATGAACTTTAAAAGACTAGAAGGTTTCCTCCAAAAGATTAGAAAGAAGGCAAGAAATTCCTCTCCTACCACTTCTAGTCAACATTGTACTGGATCTCAGATCAATAAGGCAAGAAAAAAAAAGACCAGTTTAATGGATTGGAAAGAAAGAAAGAAAATTGTCATTATTTGCCCATGACATATTGCCTATGAATAAAATCACAATGTATCTACAATAGAAAAAAAAAAAAAATTCCTGAAACCAATAAATGACTATACCAAAGTCATAAGATACAAGGTTAATATACAAAACTCAAAATATGGCAATAAGCATTTAGGAAATGTACTCTTAATATTTAACAATTAAATTTACAATAGCACCAAAAATTAAACATTTAGGGGTAAATCTTACACAATATGTACAAAACGTGTATGTAGTAAACTACAAAATGCAGATAAAACAAGTCAAACATCCAAATAAGTTGAGAAATACTATGTTTTCATGTATTAGAAGAAAATACTGTTGAATAAATTATTCCCAACTTCATCTATAAATTCAACACAATTCCAATCAAAATGTCAGTGCACTATTGTAGATACATTAATACTGATACAAAAGATTAAATAAAGAGTGACATCAGCAAGATGGCAAAATAGAACATCTCAAGTTCCACTTCCCCACCCACAACAGAAAGTTCAACTAGCAACTTTCCACAGACCAAAATAAACTTCTGAAAATTTCAATACTTGGAAATATGTCTGAAATATCCATGTGTTCTATAGAACAGAATTAAATCTGAATTAGAAGGGTAAGAAGAATGGTCTTAGTTCAACTGACCCACTTTATTCCCTTCCCCAAGTTGGCACAATACCAGACAGGCAGGATTTTCCTGACCCACAGTTTCTACAAAGGAAGAAGAAAATGACTTTTGTCTAAGGAGATAAACCCTGTTCTGCCCGAGGCAACAGTGATGGCCTCCCCTGAGGCAGTTGCCAGACAAGATAATGTTGATTCTCTTCACAAGTCAACCTTATTACCCCTGTTTGCCTCTAGACCTGTAACTAGACTGGAGTCCTAGGGGGCTCCTAGAGGTGAGGTTCAGATTATGACACATGAGGAGGTATGCTACACTTGAAAACAACTGCTTGAGTTTTCTAATGTATATAAGCAGAAATCTAGAGAACAAGCATGGGAATGAATATTAAGGGTATGGGATAATGGTGGATGGAACATTGAGTTGGATCAGGCTGAATTGATTTATTTGGACCCACTAAGTAGGGACTCTGCATTTAATATTGCAGATTGGGGAGTTAAAAAAAATTCTAATAGGCCAGGCATGGTGGCTCACACCTGTAATCCCAGCACTTTGGGAGGCTGAGATGGGCAGATCACCTGAGGTCAGGAGTTCAAGACCAGACTAACCAACATGGCAAAATGCCATCTCTACTAAAAATACAAAAAGTAGCTATGTGTCATGGCAGGCGCCTGTAATCCCAGCTACTCAGGAGGTTGAGGCAGGACAATCACTTAAAGCTGGGAGGTGGAAGTTGCAGTAAGCTGAGATTGTGCCACTGGACTCTAGCCTGGGCGACAGAGTGAGACTCTATCTCAAAAATAAAAAGAAATAAAATAAATAAAATAAAATAAAAATCCTAATAGTTTATTTGCTTAGTTAGCTAAAATATAGATTAAAAGATATCCCACACTGAGTGAGCTGGAAATGCCTGATCTCCCTTGGTTTAATGTAGAGGAAGGGTTCCCAAGATTTAGGGAGACAGATGATGAAGTGGCATAGTCACTTTAGACATACTCATCCCAGCTGGGAGTGTCTAGAAGACATACCCTTGACCAATGTCTTGTGAAATAAGTTTGTGAGGGCAGCACCTGCATCTTTAAAAAGACCTGTAATTGCTCTTCTCTGTATGTCAGATCTACCGCTTGGAACCAGAGTCAATCAATTACAAAATTTAAATACAATGGGAATAATTGGATCCCAGGCAGCAGAAGCCAAGTGGTGGCACTCAACCATCAAAATCAAGGTGAGTATAGCTACTGTAACAAACAGCAGAGGCAAAGCAGCAATTAAAATACTCTGACTTGTGTAGAGTTCGGACATTGGCTAATTAATTACAGTGTTCCTAGAAGTAAAATTAATAGGAATCCTACTGCATTCCTACTTAATTTATATAAGCAGAAAACTTCTAGGTCAAATGGACAAAAGACCAATTTGAATTATAAAAACAGAGAATCATGGCTCCTCAATCAATTTCCAGACTTGATCCAGTTTACAGACCCAGAACCCCTTGAATGAAGGGGAGGCCGGGACCCCTTGAGGAAGGACCCCACTACACTACTGACAATTTTTGCTATTAATATTTTTTCCCATTCTTCCCTAAGGAGATCTCTGGTGAAAGAGAAATGATCAGGCATTTCAGGGACTACTGGACACTGGCTCTGAGCTGATGTTGATTCCAGAAAGCCCAAAACGTCATTGTGGGCCTCCATTTAAAGTAGAAACTTGGGGAGATCAGGTAATTAATGGAGTTTTAGCTCAGGTCTGACTTGCAGTGGGTCCAGTGGGTCCCTGAACTCATCCTGTGGTCATTTCTCCAGTGCCAGAACACATAATTGGCATGGACATATTTAGCAGCTAGCAGAACACCCACATTGGCCCACTAACTGGTAGAGTGAGGGATATTATGGTGGGAAAGGCCAAATGGAAGCTATTAGAGCTGCGTCTACCTAGAAAAATAGTAAATAAAAAAAAAACAATATTGCATCTCTGGAGGGACTGCAGAGATTAGTGCCACCATCAATGACTTGAAAGACGCAGGGGTGGTGATTCCCAGCACATCCCCATTCAACTCTCCCATTTGGCCTGTGCAGAAGACAGATGGATCTTGGAGAGTGACAGTGGATTACTGTAAGCTTAAACAAGTAGTGATTCCAATTGTAGCTGCTGTACCAGAAGTGGTTTTATTGCTTGAGCAAATTAACACATCCCCTGGTATGCAGCCATTGACTTGGCAAATGCCTTTTTCTCCATTCCTGTCCGTAAGGCCCACCAGAAGCAATTGGCCTTCAGCCGGCAAGGCCAGCAATGTCCTACTTTTACTGTCCAACTTCAGGGGTATATCAACTCTCTGGCTTTGTGTCATACTCCTATTTAGAGAGACCATGATCACTTCACTTCTGCAAGATATCACACTTGTCCATTATGTTGATGACATTATGCTGATTGGATCCAGTGGGCAAGAAGTAGCAAACACACTAGATTTATTGGTGAGACATTTGAGTGCCAAAGGATGGGAAATAAATCCAACTGAATTTCAGGAACCTTCTACCTCAGTAATTTCTAGCGGTCCAGTGGTGTGGGGCCTCTTGAGATACTCCTCGTAAGGTGAAAGATAAGTTGCTGCATTTGGCCCCTCCTACAAGCAAGAAAGAGGCACAACGCCCAGTGAGTCTATTTGTATTTTAGAGGCAACACATTTGTCACTTGGCTTTGTTACTCTGGACCACTTATCAAGTGACCTGAAAGGCTGCCAGTTTGGAGTGGAATCCATGCAGGAGAAGGCTCTGCAACAGATCCAGGCTGCTGTGCAAGCTGCTCTGCCACTTGGGCCATACCATCCGCAGATCCAGTGGTGCTTGAGGTGTCAGCGGCAGATAGTGATGCTTAATGGAGCCTTTGGCAGGCCTCCATAGGTAGATCAGAGCAGAGTCCTCTAGGATTTTAGAGCAAGGCCATGACATCTTCTGCAGATAACTATTCTCCTTTTGAGAGACAGCTCTAGGCCTGTTACTGGGCTTTGGTGGAAACTGAATGTTTGCCTACGGGTCCTCAAGGCACCATGCCACCTGAACTGCCTATCATGAACTGGGTGCTTTCTGACCCATTTAGCCATAAAGTGGGTTGTGTGCAGCAGCATTCCATCATTAAATAGAAGTGGTATATATGTGATCGGGCTCAAGCAGGTCCTGAAGGCACAAGTAAGTTACATGAGGAAGTGGCTCAAATGCCCATGGTCTGTACTCTGGCCACCCTGCCTTCTCTCCCCAAGCCTGCACCAATGGCCTTATGGGAAGTTCCCTATGATCAGCTGACAGAGGAAGCAAAAACTAGGACCTGCTTCACAGATGATTCTGCACGATATTCAGGCACCACCTGAAAGTGGACAGCTGCAGCACTACAGCCTCTTTCTACAACATCCTTGAAGGACAGTGGTGAAGGGAAATCTTCCCAGTGGGCAGAATATTAAGCAGTGCACCTGATTATACACTTTGCATGGAAAGAGAAATGGCCAGATGTATGATTATATACTGAATCATGGCCTGTCATTAATGGTTTGGCTGGATGGTCAAGGACACGGAAGAAGCATGATTGGAAAATTGGTGACAAAGAAATTTGGGGAAGAGGTATGTGGATGGACCTCTCTGATTGATCAAAAACTGTTAAGATATTTGTATGCCATGTGAGTGCTCACCAATGGGTGACTTCAGCAGAGGAGGATTTTAATAATCAAGTGAATAGGATGACACCACTGTGGACACCACTCAGCCTCCTTCCCCAGCCACTCCTGTCATTGCCCAATGGGCCCATGAACAAAGTGGTCATGGTAGCAGGTACTGAGGTCATGCATGGGGTCAGCAACATGGACTTCCACTCACCAAGGCTGACCTAGCTACAGCGACTGCTGAGTGCCTAATTTGCCAGCAACAAAGACGAAAACTGAGATTTCCATATGGCACCATTACTCGGGGTGATCAGCCAGCTACCTGGTGGTGGGTTGATTATATTGGACCTCTTCCATCATGGAAAGGGCAAAGGTTTGTCCTCACTAGAATAAAGACTTACTCCAGATATGGATTTGCCTATTCTACATGCAATGCTTCTGCCAAGACTACCATCCCTGGACACACGGAATGCCTTATCCACCATTACGGTATTCCACCCAGCATTGCCTCTGACCAAGACACTCACTTTACTGCTGAAGAAGTGTGCAGTGGGCTCATGCTCAAGAAATTCACTGGTCTTACCATGTTTCCCATCATCCTGAGGCACCTGGATTTATAGAACAGTGGAATGGCCTTTTGAAGTCACAATTACAATGCCAACTAGGTGACAATACTTTGCAGGGCTGGGGCAAAGTTCTCCAGAAAGCTGTGTATGCTCTGAATCAGCATCCAATATATGGTGCTCTTTCTCCCATACCTGGGATTCATGGGTCCAGAAATCAAGGGGTGGAAGTGGAAGTGGCACCACTGACCATCACCCCTAGTGATCTACTAGCAAAATCTTTGCTTCCTGTTCCTGTGACCTTACGTTCTGCTGGACTAGAGGTCTTAGTTCCAGAGGGAGGAATGCTGCCACCAGGAAACACAATGATTCCATTAAACTGGAAGTTAACATTGGCACCTGAACACTTTGGGCTCCTCCTACCTTTAGGTCAACAGGCTAAGAAGGGAGTTACAATGTTGGCTGGGGTGACTGACCCAGACTATCAAGATGAAATCAGTTTACTACTCCACAACAGAGGTAAGGAAGTATATGCATGGTATACAGGAGATCCATCAGGGTGTCTCTTAGTATTATCATGCCCTGTGATTAAGGTCAATGGGAAACTACAACAGCCCAATCCAGGCAGGACTACAAATGTCCCAGACCCTTCAAGAATGAAAGTGTCGGTCACTCCACCAGGAGAAAAAAAAAAACAAGACCTGCTGAGGTACTTGCTGAAGGCAAATGGAATACAGAATGGGTAGTAGGAGGAGGTAGTCATCAAAACCAACTACAAACACATGACCAGTTACAAAAACAAGGACTGTAATTGTCATGAATATTTCCTCCTTCTTTTGTTAAAAACATGTTTGTGTCTACTCAGACTAGGAAAATATTTTCATTTTATTTTCTTTCTCCTTTATCATGTGATATAAGATTTATTGACTTCATATTGGCATTTAAGTATTGCTAACTTTCTATAATAGTATTTGGGTTCAGGATTGATGCATTTCTGGATGTACAAGGTAGTATGTTAGGAGTAATTATGACCTTACTATTTTCTTTATTTGAAGATTATGTATAACCTCAGGAGATGTGTATGAGTTCACCTTGACAAGGGGTAGACTTGTGATGGTTAATACTGAGTGTCTACTTGATTGGATTGAAGGATGCAAAGTATTGATCCTGGGTGTGTCTGTAAGGGTGTTGCCAAAGGAGATTAACATTTGAGTCAGTGGGCTGGTCCAAGGCAGACCCACCCTTAATCAAGGTGAGCACTATATGATTAGCTGCCAGCTAGAATATAAAACTGGCAGAAAAATGTGGAAAGACTAGACTGGCCTAGCCTCCCAGCCTACATCTTTCTCCTGTGCTGGATGCTTTCTGCCCTTGAACATCGGACTCCTAGTTCTTCAGTTTTGAGACTCAGACTGGCTCTCCTTCCTCAGCTTGCAGACAGCCTATTGTGGGACCTTGTGACCACGTGAGTTAATACTTAAGAAACTCCTCCCTCTCTCTATAGATACAGATATAGATATAGATATAGATATAGACACATAGATATATAGATACATATCTCCTATTACTTCTGTCCCTCTAGAGAACCTTCACTAATCCACATCTGCTCCCCCAGTCCTTTGGAAATAAAAACTAAAACAACAACAACAAAAAGACAAAATCATGAAGACATACAAAATACAAACATATCAATAACAAATGAGATTGAATCAGTTCATCCATCAGAGAAAACTCCAGGACCTGATGCCTTCACTGCTGAATTCTACCAAACATTTAAAGAAGAAATAATATCAATCTTTCTCAAATTCTTCCAAAAAATTGAAAGGAAAGTAATACATACAAACTCTTTTTAAGAGGCAAGAATTGTCTGTTACCAAAGCCAGAACAAGGACAAAATAGACACACATGTGCACAAATTACAGGCTAATGTATTTGAAGAATATAGATGCAAAAATGTCATCAAAATAAATGTAAATCAAATCAACAACACACTAAAAGGATCATCCACCAAGATTATGTGAAATTTATCCATGGGATGCAAAGATGGTTCAGCTCACACAAATCAACAGATATGTTATATCAAATGAACAGAATAAAGAACAAAAAACATATGATTATTTAATTAAATGTAGAAAAAGCATTTGACAAAATTCAACAAGCTTTCATCACCAAAACCTCACTAAATTAGGTATAGAAGAAATGCATTTCAATGCAACAATGAAGCCCATATATAAGAAGCTGACAGCTAACATTTATATTCAATGATGAATAATTGAAATCCTTCCTCTAAGATCTGGAACAAGACAATAATAATCACTCTTACCATTTCTATTAAATAAAGTACTCTAAACCCTTGCCAGAGCAATAAAATAAGAGAAAAAAAAGTTATCTGGATAGAAAAGGAAGAAGTAAAATTGTTGATGTTTGCTGATGACATGATCTTATGTATAGGAAATGACCACCAAAAACACTGTTAGAAATAGTATGTGAATACTGTAAAGTTACAGGATACAAATTCAACAGGCAAAAATCAGTAGCATTTCTAGACACGAAGAACAAACTACCTAAAAAAGAAATCAAGAAACAATTAAGGAGATAAAAAATCAGTATACTGAAACTTAAAATACTTTGATGAAAGATATTGATGACACAAATATATGAAAACATAGTCGATGTTCAGGAATTGGAAGAGTTAACATTATTAAAATGCACATACTACCCAAAGTGATCTAAACACTTAACGCAATCTCTATCAAAATTCTAATATCATATTTCATATAAATACAATTCCTAAATTACATAGGAAACCAATAAAACACTCAAATAACCAAGGTAATCATGAGTTAAAAAAAGAAAGCTGAATTTATTACACTACCTAATTACAAACTACTATATACCACAGAAGTATGATAATTAAAACACCAGAAATGAACCCACACATGTATTGCCTTTCAACAAACATGCCAAGAATACTCAATGGAAAGAAAATGTTTCTTCAATAAATGGTGTTGGAAAAACTGAATATCCACATTCAGAGAAATGAAATTGGATCCTTACCTCATACTGTATACAAAACTCAACAAACTCATACCCTCAAATGGATAGAAGATTTAAATGTAAGACCAGAAATTGTTCAACTCAAGAAGAAAAAAACAAAAAACAAACAAACAAAAAACATGAGGGAAAAACTACATGAGGAAGTGCTAGCCAATTATTTTTCTTGGATTTGACTCCAAAATCACAGGCAACCAAATAAAAACGGATAAATAAGATTACATCACATTACAAAGCTACTGAACAGTATAGAAAAAAATTAACAGTGTGAAAATCACACTGTTAATTTGTGCAAGGCATATATCTGAGAAGGATTCAATATCTAAAATATGTAAGAAATGGAAACAATTCAATAGCACAAAAACAAAAAAATTAAACATGGGCAAGAAAGTTGAATTGACATCTCACAAAAAAAGAAATACAAATAGCAAACCGAAATACAAAAACTGCTCAATATCACTAATCATGAAAAATGCAAATTAAAACCACAATAAGATATTATCTCACACCTTTCAGAACTGGCAACTACCAAAAAGTTAAAAAATAACAAGCATTGCAGGGATTTGGAGAAAAGGGAACCCTTACATGCTGTTGGTGGGAACGTAAATTATTACAGTTATTATGGAAAACTTTACAGAGATTCCTCCACAAAAAAATAGAATTACAAATGATCAAGCAATCCCACTTCTGAGTATTTACCCAAAAGATGTGAATTTGTCAAAGGAATGTCAGCACCCCCATGTATGTTGCAGCACTATTAACAATAGACAAGTCATGGAATCAACCCAAGTGTACATCAACACACAAATGAATAAAGAAATGTGGTATATATATACAATGACAAAATATTCATGCTTAAAAGGAAATAAATTTTGTTATTTTTGACTACATAAAATCGGAGAACATTATGCTAAGTAAAATAAGCCAGGCATAGATATACAATTACTACATGTTCTCTCTAACATATGGAATCTATAGAAATAAAACTCATAGAGGCAGAGAACAGAATGTTTTTATAGAAAAAAAAAAATTGGAGCATGGAGGGAATTGGAGTTGATGGTCAAAGGGTAGATGAACAGAAGGAATATGTGGGTTTTTAAAAAATATCTATTGCACCTCATGATAAATATGGTTAATTATAGAGTATTACATATTTGGAAATTCATGAGAGTATATTTCTTTCCTTCTTTTTTTTTTTTTTTTTTTTTTTTTTTTTTGAGATGTAGTCTCACTCTGTTGCCGAGCTGGAGTGGAGTGGCATGATCTTGGCTCACTGCAACCTCCACCTCCTGAGTTCAAGCGATTCTCCTGCCTCAGCCTTCCGAGTAGCTGGAACAACAAGTGTGTGCCCACCTCAGCCTCCCATAGTGCTGGGATCACAGGCGTGAGCCACTGCGCCCAGCTATTTCAATTTTTTCACACAACAAATATATTTCAATTAACAGATATTAGCCTTAATCTATTTTATGTTGTTATAAAGAAATACCTGAAGATGAATAATTTACGAAGAAAAGAGTTTTATTAGGTTCATGATTCTGTAGGCTGCACAAGATACATGGTGTTAGCATCTGCTCAGCTTATGGTGATGCCTTAGGCTGCTTCCACTCACAGTGGAAGGCAAAGGGGAGTAGATATGTGCAGAGGTCACATGGTAAAAGAAGAATCAAGAGATGGAAAAGTGCCAGGTTTTTTTTTTTTTTTTTAACAACCAGATCTCCTGGGAACTAATAGAGAACTCACTCACTCCCTAAGGGAAGATATTAATCTATTCATGAAGGATCTGCATCCTTGACCAAAACACCTTCCATTAGTCCTCACCTAAAACACTGGGGGATCAAATTTCTTTTTATTTTTTTTTATTTTTTTTTATTTTTTTATTTTTTTATTTTTTATTATACTTTAAGTTCTAGGGTACATGTGCATAACGTGCAGGTTACAAATGTATACATGTGCCATGTTGGTGTGCTGCACCCATCAACTCGTCAGCACCCATCAATTCATCATTTATATCAGGTATAACTCCCCAATGCAATCCCTCCCCCCTCCCCCCTCCCCATGATAGGCCCCAGTGTGTGATGTTCCCCTTCCCGAGTCCAAGTGAGCTCATTGTTCAGTTCCCACCTATGAGTGAGAACATGCGGTGTTTGGTTTTCTCTTCTTGTGATAATTTGCTAAGAATGATGGTTTCCAGCTGCATCCATGTCTCTACAAAGGACGCAAACTCATCCTTTTTTATGGCTGCATAGTATTCCATGGTGTATATGTGCCACATTTTCTTAATCCAGTCTGTCACTGATGGACATTTGGGTTGATTCCAAGTCTTTGCTATTGTGAATAGTGCCGCAATAAACATACGTGTGCATGTGTCTTTGTAGTAGCATAATTTATAATCCTTTGGGTATATACCCAGTAGTGGGATGGCTGGGTCATATGGTACATCTAGTTCTAGGTCCTTGAGGAATCGCCATACTGTTTTCCATAATGGTTGAACTAGTTTACAATCCCACCAACAGTGTAAAAGTGTTCCTATTTCTCCACATCCTCTCCAACACCTGTTGTTTCCTGATTTTTTAATGATTGCCATTCTAACTGGTGTGAGATGGTATCTCATTGTGGTTTTGATTTGCATTTCTCTGATGGCCAGTGATGATGAGCATTTTTTCATGTGTCTGTTGGCTGTATGAATGTCTTCTTTTGAGAAATGTCTGTTCATATCCTTTCCCCACTTTTGGATGGGGTTGTTTGTTTTTTTCTTGTATATTTGTTTCAGTTCTTTGTAGATTCTGGAAATTAGCCCTTTGTCAGATGAGTAGATTGCAAAAATTTTCTCCCATTCTGTAGGTTGCCTGTTCACTCTGATGGTAGTTTCTTTTGCTGTGCAGAAGCTCTTTAGTTTAATGAGATCCCATTTGTCAATTTTGGCTTTTGCTGCCGTTGCTTTTGGTGTTTTAGACATGAAGTCCTTGCCCGTGCCTATGTCCTGAATGGTACTACCTAGATTTTCTTCTAGGGTTTTTATGGTATTAGGTCTAACATTTAAGTCTCTAATCCATCCTGAATTAATCTTTGTATAAGGAGTAAGGAAAGGATCCAGTTTCAGCTTTCTACTTATGGCTAGCCAATTTTCCCAGCACCATTTATTAAATTGGGAATCCTTTCCCCATTTCTTGTTTTTCTCAGGTTTGTCAAATATCAGATGGTTGTAGATGTGTGGCATTATTTCTGAAGGCTCCGTTCTGTTCCATTGGTCTATATCTCTGTTTTGGTACCAGTACCATGCTGTTTTGGTTACTGTAGCCTTGTAGTATAGTTTGAAGTCAGGTAGCGTGACGCCTCCGGCTTTGTCCTTTTGACTTAGGATTGTCTTGGCAATA
>NW_022307344.1:1284-3281 GCF_002776525.5 Piliocolobus tephrosceles | reverse complement strand
GTAACCAAAACAGCATGGTACTGGTACCAAAACAGAGATATAGACCAATGGAACAGAACAGAGCCCTCAGAAATAATACCACACATCTACAGCCATCTGATCTTTGACAAATCTGAGAAAAACAAGAAATGGGGAAAGGATTCCCTATTTAATAAATGGTGCTGGGAAAATTGGCTAGCCATAAGTAGAAAGCTGAAACCAGATCCTTTCCTTACTCCTTATATGAAAATTAATTCAAGATGGATTAGAGACTTAAATGTTAGACCTAATACCATAAAAACCCTAGAAGAAAACCTAGGCAATACCATTCAGGACAGAGGCATGGGCAAGGACTTCATGACTAAAACACAAAAAGCAATGGCAACAAAAGCCAAAATAGACAAATGGTATCTAATTAAACCAAAGAGCTTCTGCACAGCAAAAGAAACTATCATCAGAGTGAACAAGCAACCTACAGAATGTGAGAAAGTTTTTGCAATCTACCCATCTGATAGAGTTCTAATATCCAGAATCTACAAAGAACTTAAGCAAATGTACAAGAAAAAAACAAACAACCCCATCAAAAAGTAGGCAAAGTATATGAACAGACACTTCTCAAAAGAAGACATTTATGCAGCCAGCAGACACATGAAAAAATGCTCATCATCACTGGTCATCAGAGAAATGCAAACCAAAACCACAATGAGACATCATCTCATGCCAGTTAGAATGGCAATCATTAAAAAGTCAGGAAACAACAGATGCTGGAGAGGATGTGGAGAAATAGGAATGCTTTTACACTGTTGGTGGGAGTGTAAATTAGTTCAACCATTGTGAAAGACAGTGTGGCATTTCCTCAAGGATCTCGAACTAGAAATACCATTTGACCCAGCAATCCCATTACTGGGTATACATCCAAAGGATTATAAATCATTCTACTATAAAGACACATACACACATATGTTTATTGTGGCACTATTCACAATAGCAAAGACTTGGAACCAACCCAAATGACCATCATTGATAGGTTGGATTAAGAAAATGTGGCACACATACACCATGGAATACTAGGCAGCCATGAAAAAGGATGAGTTCGTGTCCTTTGCAGGGACATGGACGAAACTGGAAACCATCATTCCTGGCAAACTATTATAATGACAGAAACCAAATGCATGTTCTCACTCATAGGTGGGAACTAAACAATGAGAACACCTGGACACACGGTGGGGAACATCACACACTGGGGCCTGTTGTGGCGTGGGGGGCTGTGGAAGATATAGCATTAGGAGAAATACCTAATAAATGATGAAGTGATGGGTGAAGCAAACCAACATGACACATGTATTTCTATGTAACAAACCTGCACGTTGTGCACATGTACCCTAGAACTTAAAGTATAATTTTAAAAAAGAAATAAGAAAATATGACACATAGGCAAACAAAAAAGCAGTAAATACAAACATATCTCAAAATTACCCAGATATGTCCTAACAAAGAATCTAAAGCAGCTTTTGTAAATATGTTAAAGAATTTTAAATATATATGTCCAAAGAATGAAAGGAAATATGATCTCAAGGAGTGAATAGAGAAGGAGTCTAAGCAGAGAAAATAACCAAATGAAAGTTCTAGAACTAAAAAAAAAAAAATTACAGCTTGGAGGTTAGAAGCAAGATGGAGTCGATTAGATCAGGCCTCTTTCACTGTCCTAATTTTCTCATTGTTAGAATTTTTGCAAAGGCAGTTTTACACTCATTTGCATGAGGGTACACCCTGAGTGGATATCGTATCCTTCTATAGTGTAGTTTTAGCTGGGTTGGGGAGCCAATTAAAGATGTTGCTGAGCTTCAGTCTCCATCTCCCAGCGCGAGCGACACAGAAGACCGGCGATTTCTGCATTTTCAACTGAGGTACTGGGGTCATCTCACTCGGGAGTGCCGGACAATCGGTGCTGGTCAGCTGCTGCAGCCCGACCAGCGAGAGCTGAAGCAGGGCGAGGCATCGCCTCACCTGGGAAGCGC
>NW_022307344.1:0-1274 GCF_002776525.5 Piliocolobus tephrosceles | reverse complement strand
GGCAGTCTGACACCCCACACCTCACAGGGTGGAGTACACCCCTGAGAGGAAGCTTCCAAAGCAAGAATCAGACAGGTGCACTCGCTGTTCAGCAATATTCTATCTTCTGCAACCTCTGCTGCTGATACCCAGGCAAACAGGGTCTGGAGTGGACCTCAAGCAATCTCCAACAGACCTATAGCTGAGGGTCCTGACAGTCAGAAGGAAACCTATCAAACAGGAAGGACACCTATATCAAAACCCCATCAGTACGTCACCATCATCAAAGACCAGTGACAGATAAAACCACAAAGATGGGGAAAAAGCAGGGCAGAAAAGCTGGAAATTCAAAAAATAAGAGTGCATCTCCTCCTGCAAAGGAGCACAGCCCATCGCCAGCAACGGATCAAAGCTGGTCAGAGAATGATTTTGATGAGATGAGAGAAGAAGGCTTCAGTCCATCAAACCTCTCAGAGCTAAAGGAGGAATTACGTACCCAGCGCAAAGAAACTAAAAATCTTGAAAAAAAAGTGGAAGAATTGACAGCTAGACTAATTAATGCAGAGAAGGTCATAAACGAAATGACAGAGGTGAAAACCATGACACGAGAAATACGTGACAAATGCACAAGCTTCAGTAACCGACTCGATCAACTGGAAGAAAGAGTATCAGCGATTGAGGATCAAATGAATGAAATGAAGCGAGAAGAGAAACCAAAAGAAAAAAGAAGAAAAAGAAATGAACAAAGCCTGCAAGAAGTATGGGATTATGTCAAAAGACCAAATCTACGTCTGATTGGGGTGCCTGAAAGTGAGGGGGAAAATGGAACCAAATTGGAAAACACTCTACAGGATATCATCCAGGAGAACTTCCCCAACCTAGCAGGCCAGGCCAACATTCAAATTCAGGAAATACAGAGAACGCCACAAAGATACTCCTCCAGAAGAGCAACTCCAAGACACATAATTGCCAGATTCACCAAAGTTGAAATGAAGGAAAAAATCTTAAGGGCAGCCAGAGAGAAAGGTCGGGTTACCCACAAAGGGAAGCCCATCAGACTGACAGCAGATCTCTCGGCAGAAACTCTACAAGCCAGAAGAGAGTGGGGGCCAATATTCAACGTTCTTAAAGAAAAGAATTTTCAACCCAGAATTTCATATCCAGCCAAACTAAGTTTCATCAGTGAAGGAGAAATAAAATTCTTTACAGATAAGCAAATGCTTAGAGATTTTGTCACCACCAGGCCTGCCTTACAAGAGACCCTGAAGGAAGCCCTAAACATGGAAAGGAACAAC
>NW_022307342.1:2042-3391 GCF_002776525.5 Piliocolobus tephrosceles | reverse complement strand
GCTGGGAATGGCTGTGTGTGGCTGTAAACCCAGCTACTCAGGGGGCTGAGGCAGGAGAATCACTTGAACTCGGAAGGTGGAGATTGCAGTGAGTTTCAGTGAGCCAAGATTGTGTCACTGCACTCTAGCCTGGGCGGCAGAGTAAGACTTCATCTCAAAAATAAAATAAAATATAAAGTAAGACTTGTTAAATAATATAAAAGTGATTCAGATCCACTGTTCTGTGCATTAACAAGTTTATTTCCCTGGCAAATATGAAAGTTTGTAAGTCATTGCCTAGTGCTACATTATTAAGGAAAAATGATATTAAATTTAGAGCTGATATTACCCCAACCTGTAATCCTTATGCAGTTGGAAAAAAATTCATAGAAAGGGGGTCACTGACCTGGCCAAATGCTGATCTTTATTACCAAAACGAGAGGGTTTTGTTGTTGGTGGTGGTGTTTTTTGTTTGATTGATTGTTTGTTTTTGAGATAGAGTCTTACACTGTTGCCCAGGCTGGAGTACAATGGTGGAGTCTTGACTCACTGAAACCTCCAACTCCCTGGTTCAAGCGATTCTCCTGCCTCAGCCTTTCGAGTAGCTGGGATTACAGGCACCTGCCACCGCACCTAGCTAATTTTTTGTATTTAGTAGAGATGGGGTTTCACCATATTGGTTAGGCTGGTCTTGAACTCCTGACTTCAGTTGATCTGCCCACCTCAGCCTCCCAAAGTGCTGGGATTACGGGCGAGAGAACTTTGTTGCTGATCCACAATGATGGCAAAGAGAACTATACGTGGAACCGTGAGATGCACATAGGGGCTCATTATACATCTCTGATCAGTATTTCTGGTGAAGAAAATAGTGGCTTCTCAATAAAAAACAATACTCATCAAGAACCTGAATCATTAGGTACAGAGTATATTGTTAAAATTTTGGATTTTTGCTACTTTAGCAGTTAAGAAACATTAAATATTTAGAGTTTCATTCTAGTATAACGGTGGAGTGGAAACCAGATTTCAAAATATTTAGAGAGAATAGATATCAAAACATTTTGAAGGTGAGTTTAAAGAGTACATCCTAAATATATAATAGAAATGGGAAAAAAGAGTTGAAGGTTTAAAAATCTGGCCTCAAGAAGCTGGGTCATGGGAGTTACCAGGCATGGGACTTCAATGCTGTTCACTTTCCTCCTGACACCTAATTCAGCTATTCACTTCTCCTGGGTCCCTAAAGAAAATACTGGCAGAGTTTTTCCCCCTCATAGGCTGAACAAAGAATTTGAGAATACTGCTAGAGCCCCAAAGGTCAAAGTAACCGCATACCTCCTGCCCCAAAGAATATGCTGGCTTTCTCTGACAAACAA
>NW_022307342.1:0-1942 GCF_002776525.5 Piliocolobus tephrosceles | reverse complement strand
AGAGAGAGAGAGAGAGAGAGAGAGAGAGAGAGAGAGAGATAGATAGATAGATACAAATCTGTGCAGATAAATTCCATATAATTTTGATAGAGGCTTTGCCTTTAAGTAGGTGAAACATATCTTCCCATTCATTAAGTGTGGATTGTGCATAGTAACTTGCTTACAAAGAGTACAGTGTTGTATGTAAAGGAGAAGGGAAGAGTAACTTTACAATGGAGAAACCTGACAAATACCACCTCTGTCAGGTTATCAAGGTTAACATCACTAGCAAGTCATAGTGATGTACTCTTGATGTAAAGACAGTGGCACTTTTTTACCTCTAATCTTCCTCCCTAAACCCATAAACCCAGTCTAGTCATGGGCAAAAGCATCAGACAGATACAAATCGAGAAGTATTTTCCAAAACAGCCTGGGGGCACTTTTAAAAATTGTCAAGGTTATCAGACACAAGAAAAGTTTGAGATATTGTAACAATAAAGAGGGGCCTACAGAGACTTAACTAGATGGAATGTGATATACTACTGGGTGGAATCAAGGAACAGGAAAGGAACGTTAGGTAAAGTCTAAGGGAACCTAAATGAAACATGAATTTTAGTTAATTATGTATAAATACTGTTCCACTTACTGTTTCAATTGTAACATACTAATGTGAGATGTTGATTATACTCTCTATACTTCAGAACTTTTCTGGCCACTTAAAAATATTCTAAAATTTCAGTTTTTAAAAAAAGTATCAGAGAAGCAGCAGCAGATGATATTGAGGAAAAGACAAGTTAGTAAGTTACATTGGTCAGAAAACTGAAAGTACACAAGAAAGAGTGTCTTGAAAGTGCACGGTTCGCATGAGGTTCAAAGTGTATATGACACGGAAGAATAAAATAAATGGCAAAGGGCATCAATGTCATAGCAATGGAGTAACTGGACACTGAAAAGATAGCACACAGAGTGTGTAGATCTCTGCAACATTCATATAAATATGGACAAATAACAGAAAGGAACAGAGAAAAAATGTAGAAGTGGGACAATGACCTAGCCATTCCTGATGAGCATAAGACCTGTTATCCTTAATGAAAAAGAAATGCTGCTCAAAACTCCACTCACACTGCCTTCTAGTTCTGGTAATAAGTTGTTGATATTTAATAATAGACCTTCATAAGAGCGCTCACCAGACCAGTAGAACGTAAGTTCTTCAAGGACTGATACTGTATTCTTTGAAATGTAGCATCTAGCATCTATTATTATGTGAGTGTTTATTATTAAATGAATGAATGAATCCTTACACATTTATTACACCTACTTTCTCCTCTTTCTGTACCAATTTTGCCCCAGTGTATGTAGGTGCTAGATCACGTCATCATTTAGGTCATCGTTCAAGTATCTTCTCAGAGAGGTGTTTTCTGATCTCTGCATAAAACACATTGTCTATTACCTACCGCTGTCTCTGTCTCTAACCCTTTAACTTTCTGTATTTTCTCTTTAACACACATCATATCTGACATTTTTCATTTATATATTTCTTTGTTTATTGCCTACTAAGATGCAAGCTCCTTGAGGGCACAGACTGTATGTCTAGTTCACTGCTAAATTCTTAGCATTTAGAAGACCAGTGAGCATACACAAGTCACTCAGTAAAAATGTGTTAGATAATTAATGAATCCACAACATTTTAGTAATATTTCCAATTACTTATCAGGATAGTGTACATAGCATTAAATTTGACTTCAGGCAGACTCTGTTACCAAATGAACACTGGCCAAAAGCCTGGTCAGAGAAAGGCTGTGCAGATTGTCTCTCCACCCTCACTTCTTCATACATGAATAAGAGGACATAGGGCTATATGATTATTGTCCTGAATAGAAGCAGTTACAGAGCTACCATAATTGCAAATTATTTTATATAATTTGTTATATATAATAACAGACATTTTATTTCAACACCTACT
>NW_022307341.1:0-1666 GCF_002776525.5 Piliocolobus tephrosceles | reverse complement strand
AAAGAATTCCATGGCAGCTAGATTTAAGTCTTAAAAGCGTTTGTGTTCCACAGTCTCAAGCTCCATGAGAGTTCAATTATAGCAGGTTAGAGGACCTTTAAAGGCACCTTTGTTTAGTCAAAATTACCGTGAAAAGTAGATATGTCGAATCATGGAGTTTTCATGAGTGGCACGTACATATCAACAAAAGGAAATTTTTACAGGATACTTATCCTGTGGGATTTTTTTAAGTGGCCAGTCTTCAAGTCCCTTCATGGTATCTTTTTCTTTTGTTTTTGAGACAGAGTCTCTCTGTCACGCTCAGGGTAGAGTGTAATGGCATGCTCTCGGCTTGCTGCAACCTCCACCTCCCAGGTTCAAGTGATTCTCCTGTCTAAGTCTCTGAAGTAGTTGGGGTTACAGGTATGTGCCATCATGCCCAGCTAATTTTTGTATTTTTAGTAGAGATGGGGTTTCAGCATGTTGGCCAGGCTCGTCTTGAACTCCTGACCTTGGGTGATCTGCCTGCGTCGACCTCCCAAAGTGCTGGGATTACAGGCGTGAGCCACCACGCCCAGCCTTTTGCATAACTTTAAATGAGAATTGGTCAGGTCTTTTCCTGAGTATCAATTGGGCTTCTCCCTTGAAAAAATGGGGAAAAATGAAAATACATCTCTGCTTCATGTCCAGGAAAAGCAAAAATGAAACAAAAGTAAATATATTTAACAACAAGGAAGAAAAAAACCCTTAAATATAGGAATTTAAAAATGTTTCTGATCGCCACTGATATCAAGCATTTAAAAGCCCCAGTAGTGTTACCATACTGCAAGCAAGCTGTAGAAAATTAAAGGGCAATTTAATGTATACGTTGTTTCTTCTTTCCTTGGCTGCTAAGCTAAATTGCTTTCTGTTTTTCTCTTTAGAATGTTAGAAGAGGCCAGGTGCGGTGGTTCACGCCTATAATGCCAGCACTTTGGGGAGGCCGAGGTGGCGGAGATTACCTGAAGTCAGGAGTTTGAGACAAGCCTTGCCATCATGGTAAAATCCTGTCTCCACTAAAAATACAAAGTTGAACTGAGCGTGGTGGTGGGTTCCTGTAATTCCAGCTACTTGGGAGGCTAAGGTAGAAGAATTGCTTGAGCCTGGGAGGCAGAGGTTGCAGTGAGCCGAGATCGCACTATTGCAGCCAGATTTGGCGACAAAAATGAGACTTAGTCTTAAAAAATAAAAAAATAAAAAAATAAATGTTAGAAGAGAAAGGAAGAGCCAGGCTTTCTCATGGGTTTAAAGATTCCTGCTTCATGGACTGCTGGGAAGTCTGGAAACAGTCCACCTGCTCAGAAACAACTGTAAATTTAAAGAAAATAGTTCATATCCCAGCAGCTCACTGCCTGTATATTAGGCATTTGATAGCAGATGCCGATTTGATAGCAGATGCTCTTCACAAGTTGCTGGGACTACAGGCATATGCCACTATGAGTGGCTAATTTTTTGTATTTTTAGTAAAGATGGAGTTTCAATACATTGCCCAGGTTGGTCCTGCATTCCTGGGCTTAAGCATGAGTCATCACATTCAGCCTCATTTAATTTTTAATTTTTTAATTTAAATTTTATCAAGGTAGTATATGTACACAACTGTGAAGGCGAGAAACTACAGTGGTTCCTTCTCTGTCCATTCTCCCCAGAG
>NW_022307340.1:0-2107 GCF_002776525.5 Piliocolobus tephrosceles | reverse complement strand
GCATTGAATCTATAAATTACCTTGGGCAGTATGGCCATTTTCACAATATTGATTCTTCCTGTCCATGAGCATGGAATGTTCCTCCATTTGTTTGTATCCTCTTTTATTTCCTTGAGCAGTAGTTTATAGTTCTCCTTGAAGAGGTCCTTCACATCCCTTGTAAGTTGGATTCCTAGGTATTTTATTCTCTTTGAAGCAATTGTGAATGGGAGTTCACTTATGATTTGGCTCTCTGTTTGTCTATTATAGGTGTATACCAATGCTTATGATTGTTGCACATTGATTTTGTATCCTGAGACTTTGCTGAAGTTGCTCATCAGCTTAAGGAGATTTTGGGGTGAGATGATGCAGTTTTCTAAATGTACAATCATGTCATCTGCAAACACGGACAATTTTACTTCCTCATTTCCTAATTGAATACCCTTTATTTCTTTATCTTGCCTGATTGCCCTGGCCAGAACTTGTTGAATAAGGGTGGTGAGAGAGAGCATCCCTGCATTGCACCAGTTTTCAAAGGGAATGCTTCCAGTTTTTGCCCATTCAGTATGATATTGGCTGTGGGTTTGTCATAAATTGTTCTTATTATTTTGAGATACATTCCATCAATACCTAATTTATGGAGAGTTTTTACCATGAAGAGCTATTGAATTTTGTCAGAGGCCTTTTCTGCAGCTATTGAGATAATCATGTGGTTTTTGTCTTTTGTTATGTTTATATGCTGGATTACATTTATTGATTTGCATATGTTGAACCAGCCTTCCATCCCAGGGATGAAGCCCACTTGATTATGGTGGATAAGCTTTTTGATGTGCTGCTGGACTTGGTTTGCCAGTATTTTATTGAGGATTTTTGCATCAATGTTCATCAGGGATATTGGTCTAAAGTTCCCTTTTTTTGTCGTGTCTCTGCCAGGCATTGGTATCAGGATGATGCCAGCCTCATAAAATGAGTTAGGGAGGATTCAGTCTTTTTCTAATGATTGGAAAAGTTTCAGAAGGAATAGTTCCAGCTCCTCCTTGTACCTCTGGTAGAAATCAACTGTGAATCCATCTGGTCCTGGAATTTTTTGGTTGGTAGGCCATTAATATTATTGACTCAATTTCAGAGCCTCTTATTGGTCTATTCAGGGATTCAACTTCTTCCTGGTTTAGTCTTAGGAGGGTTTATGTATCCAGGAATTTATCCTTGCTTCTAGAAATAACTAAGATCAGAGCAGAACCGAAGGACATAGAGACACAAAAAACCCTTCAAAAAATCTATGAATCCAGGAGCTGTTTTTTTTTAAATGATCAACAATATTGTTAGACTGCTAGCAAGATTACTAAAGAAGAAAATAGAGAAGAATCAAATAGATGCATCTGGAACTTCTGAAATTTGCATTCTGGTGTTGCTTCTCAGTGTCTTCAGTCCTAGTTATAATTCATATTTCTTGATATTATGTCTCAATATCAGTTTAGGATTAGCAATAATGTTGGTTATATAAAAATGGATTATATTTTCAAATTAAGTTTAAACAGGGTTACTGTTTAGTTTGGTCATAAATTTTAAGGTTCATGTGAGATATATTTCTTCATAGTTTCATTAAACAGTTTATTGCCCAGAGGGAGAAACCCAGCAACAGGCTTTGGCTTTTCTTTCTGATGAGTGTTCACTATGTAATGTGATGATAGTTTGCATCTATGCAAAACTCTCTTTGGGCTTTAATGGATTCTGAAAACAGTTATTAGGAAATCTCATCCTAAATTACTGCTAAAAGTCCCTTGGAAATGCCCAGTGCTACCAGGGTTAAGCTGAACTTTGAAAGCCATTTACTTATAATGTTCTATGAAGGCATGCATTAAAATAAATAAAATTGACCTATTCAATCAACATTAATCAAATGTAATAGGTTACAAAGGGAATAATTTACCTCACATATTGGGAAATAATTTGAGGGTTTAAAATCTTCAAGCTCATGCTTGGAAAGATAAATGAAAGAATGTTAGCAGTTTTAATACTGTTTCTTTTATTTGGACATATATAGAGGGTAGGTGTCAAATCCTGCATACTACCTAAAGGCAAACAGACACATGAAAAAATGCTCATCATCACTGGCCATCAGAGAAAT
>NW_022307339.1:0-3185 GCF_002776525.5 Piliocolobus tephrosceles | reverse complement strand
CAGGAAAGTTTATGGCACTAAAAGTCCACATCAAAAAGTTAGAAAGAACTCAAATTAGCAATCTAACATTATATCTAGGAAACCTGGGGGAAAAAAAGAGCAAACCAACCCCAAAGCTAGCGGAAGAAAAGAAATAGCCAAAATCAGGACTGAACTCAACAAAATTAAGAAATGAAAAGTCACACAAAGATAAATGAAACCAAGAGTTGGTTCTTTTTTTTGAGAGAGAGAGTTTCACTCTTGTTGCCCAGACTGGAGTACAATGGAGCAACCTTGGCTCACCACAACCTCTCTCTCCCAAGTTCAAGCGATTCTCCTGCCTCAGCCTCCTGAGTAGCTGGGATTACAGGTGCCCACCACCACGCCCCGCTAATTTTTTTCTATTTTTAGTAGAGACAAGGTGTCACCACGTTGGCCAGGCTGGTCACAAACTCCTGACCTCAGGTGATCCACCCTCCTTCAAAATGCATACTTTGATCGATTGTCAGAAAAATTATACTGTACTGTAGTTACTCAGAATCCCACTCCTTTGTGCACTGTGTCATGTGAGGAGTCGTGGCCACTGAAGCAGAGTCAGGAGGCAAATTGCTTTCGTCTTTGTTCATCCAAAACTCTTCAATTTGAGGTATGTTTTACAGTGCAAAAATTCCTGGAAATGAATCAATTCTAGCAGATTTTGTAGAATCACAATTCTGAAAAGCACTTGAGCAGTTATTTCATTTTGTCAGGGATGAAACAAAGGCACAGGAAGATTAAGAGATGTGTTTCAGGTATTCTTGTAAGAACTAGCACTTGACCTCAAGGCTTGGGACTTGCTGACCATGGCTCTTGCCTGGCTTTATGCCTTGTCAGTCCTCAACAGCTTTGAGTACATGGAATACCACTTGTTATTTTCTCTATTGACCATTTTTAGAAAATTTTAAATTATAGTAGTACACCAATTAATACCTGTAGAGGAATTGATAAAGTTAAAAAATCAGTATTTTATAATTATTATAATAATTTAGGCAAGAATGACCAGTGGATGTTAAAATTAACAAGTAGACATTGAATGAGGAATAGGATATTCATATAACATCAAACTATCTCCCCATGAATTATCTATTAATAAAAGGAAAAATAGTAACCATATAGTGAAGAAACCTGGCAGATACCTCTTTAACCAAATGATCAAAGTTAACACCATGAATAATGTGACTTTTATGATGTCCTTGACAAAAATGCATAAACTTAAATCTAGTCATGAGGAAACATTCTGCAAAATTGATCTATTTAAAAATACCAGTGTCTTGAAACACAAAGAGAGGCTATAACTGTTTCATATTAAAAGCGGCTATAGAGAAATGACAATGTAACTCTCAGGTTCTCAATTATATCCTGTATAGAAAAAGATGATGAAAAACAATACTGGAGAATCTGGTGAATTTTGAAGATGGACTGTGATTGATAATAACATTATTGATATTAAATTTTATTTTGATAACGTAGTTATATAAAAAGCATGTTCTTAGAAAATAATTTTTGTAGGGTGGGTATAGAGAGAGGAAGCATGCATTGTGTCAAAATATTAACAATTATTGAACCATGGTACAAAGGAGCTATTCACGCTATTCTTGCAAATTTATGTTTAAAATTTTCTCAAAATAAACAAAAATTAACCACAACACTCAAATTGGAATAGCAATGCGATTTTTTGGTAACAAATGAAATTTCTCAAAAAGGTATAAAAACATTTTTAAATTCTCTCTAACCACTTTCCTCTATTCTCCTGAGATAATAAATATAAGCAGAAAAATTACATCCTGCCACATCTTATATGCTCATCCAAATATATACTAGATGTTTTTATGAATACATACATATTTCTGTCACAAATAATTGTTTGCACGTTACTCTATAATGTGGATCAATACATAAAAAATGTCTCCCTTGCTTAATACATACAAAAATAATTTCTTTGCCTCACTAGTTGCTTAATATCTCAGAGTATGTGATCCACGCATTATCCAACCATTTCTTTAGCTGTTTGAAATTTGCTAACCATTTTCCACTCCCACAATGCTAAAAAAAAATTGTTGTTTATATGTGTGTGCATATATATAATTTACATATATGTAATTCATATGTGTATGTATATATATGTGTGTGTATATATATATATATATATAAAATCTAGACCTAGTACTTCTTTAATTAAAATAACAGAATTCCAACTAATCAAGATGAGTAAAAAGGTATACTTCTATGAATGTTACCATATTCTCCAAATTTTAAGAGTTCACAAATTCCATTTAAAATATATGAAAGCTTGAATTTCTTGTACCCTAAAAGCACTGGACATTTTCAAAAATTTTCTGTCTGTATACCACTTTGTAACAATGAGTATCGTATCTGCCTTTTTGTGTGTGTTATCCTGATTTCATATATTTCTAAATATACTTGTTTTAAAAATTAAATATATGCCAAATACCAAGAAAAAAAACAGAACAAAGATAAACAATGTGACAATTTATAATAGCACTGAAATAATTATAGAATATGTATCTTTAATATTTCTTAATAAGAAAATATATTTCCTGTGAAGGATTTATTTCTTCCACTAGTGCAAGACTACCAGCTTCATTCAATAAATAACATCTTTATCTTTGCTTCTTCTTTTGTTTTTTATTCTCTATAACTGAGTCTCCTTTCTTCGCAAGTCAACCCATCTCAGGTACACGGAAACCTCTGCACTAAACTTTGTGGATTCTTCCTGGTATACTGGAATTAGCTTGGACTGACCTCAGGAACTCAATTCCAGCTGCTGCCAATAGTGAACCTCTAGGGTTTTACTTACATCAACCTTAGCCAAACTTGACTCTTTAGGGCTTAGTGCACAGAGCCTCAAGTTTTGATCTCCAGAAAATCAAGCAGAGAAGAGTTTGTTATTGTTTTTTGTTGAATGTTTGTCAATACCACAGATAGAACCTACTTTCTAAACTACTGAAACAAAGGCTTTAGAGGTAGAACTTAGTCATATAGCTTTTGAAAATATTATGAGATTGATAGCTGCTTTGATATGTGTGTGACCATACTCATTAATTATAAGTGCTCTGTGCTGTCTTATGCCTCACACTTACAACTACTCTATAACTTATTCATTCATGAACACATTTTTATGGATCATCTATTAAAGACAAAAGGGA
>NW_022307338.1:0-2463 GCF_002776525.5 Piliocolobus tephrosceles | reverse complement strand
TAGTATTCTGTGAAGCAGTCTCTGTACTCTGTGTAGGGTGAAATGTGTGGCAGTCTGTGGACTCTGTAGGGTGAAATGTGGAGAAGTCTGTGGACTCTGTGTAGGGTGAAACATGAAGCAGTTGAGAAAGGATGAAGTCAGAAGTAGCTCAGCAGAGATGCAACAACTCTTGCCTGGGAGACTGTGGAGCAGTCTGTGGACTCTGTGTAGGGTGAAATGAGGTGTTTTATGTAAATAGTTGTCTCATGCCTGGCACATGGCAGAGCCTCCGTGGATCTTGCCGTCAGGACCCCTCTAATAACTTCTCTACAGTGCCCTCCACACTATAAATACCACACATTGTGGGAAGTCCGGGCCTTTTCAAAGGCTGGGTTTCATTTTAACAAAATTGGAATGCCCTGCACATTTGGAATGGCCAGATCATCCTGCACTTTTGACTTCACCTGTCTAGCTGGGTTCACCTCCCTGCGTGCTGCCAAGGTTTACGGCAGAATTCCCTGACGCCACTACCCTCACTGCCTGCACCTGAATCTGCTGTGGGGTCATTTCCTTATTGGACTTGCCTGGGGACCTCCTGAGGGGTGGATGGGTCAGGACTGGGTTATCTGGGGAAGGTGTTCACGGCATTCCTGTTTGCAGTCTGTGTCCCTGTTGGAAGAGATGCTTTTAGCACATCCGTTAATCCAGACGTGATTAGCAAGGGGTGTCTCTCCCAGGTAAGAGTTGGTGCATCTCTGCTGAGCTACTTCTGACTTCATCCTTTGTCAAGTTTGTTACAGAGAACTTTGGTTTCTCAAGGTTTAAGAATTAATGTCAAAGAGCAATTTAGTGTTCTTTTTGAGTCACCAGCCTTGCTGTGGATAATTCGTGAGTCCTTGCTGGTTAGGGCCACAGCACAATCGGTGGGCCGTCTGTTCCCCACCCTGGTGGATACTTTCTCACCCAAAGAAATGTATTCTGTTAACATGCCTCAATTAGAATATTTTAGTAGGAGACAAAGTTATGGCTCTTGTTTTAATTTGTAATAGATGATTACTGTAGCAGGGTCAAGGTTGAGACTTGCAGTGTAGCTCATGGAATACATTGATTAGAAACACCCAAAATATATCACCAGCTTAGTTGCTGCAGCTCCAAGGGACTAGGAATGCATATCTATTTTGTTATTATTTTTTTATTTTTATTTTTGTTATTGTTTATTTTTGCTATTATTTATTATTTTTATTTTTGAGACAGTCTAGCTCTGTCACCCAGGCTGGATTGCAGTGGCATACTCTCAGCTCACTGTAACCTCTGCTTCCAGGGTTCAAGAGAATCTTGTGTCTCAGCCTCCTGAGTAGCTGGGATTATAGGTGCCTCCCGCCATGACCAGCTAATTTTTGAATTTTTAGTAGAGACAGGGGTCTCACCGTGTTGGCCAGGCTGCTCTTGAACTCCTGACCTCAAGTGATCTGCCAACCTTGGCCAACCTTGGCCTCCGAAAGTCCTGGCATTTCACACGTGAGCCACTGTGTGGTGGTGTAAGCCACCACACCGGGCGAGAGGTCACACTTCATGCCAAGTGGGTGGCAGCCACTCAGACAGCACCCCAGCTAGCGCTGGGAGTGAGGGGTGCTCAGCGTCCTAGGAAGGCAGAGGGCTGCATGAGAGGTTCGGGGAGGAAGGACTGGAGGATTTGAGATTTTCACCTCTGCAGTTGGGTGGATGGAGGAGCTGTTTACAGAGAATCACAAGAATATGGATGAGCAAGTTAGGGCACTAATAAAGCACTCTGTTTTGGCCCACGGAAAATTGGAGGCGCTTCCCTGTGTCCAACTGGGGCTTTGGGAAAGGTGAGGGCTGGACATCTGACTGGGATGGATGTCTCTGGCAGGCAGCAGAGCATGTGGATAGCTTGTGAAGGCCGGAAGGGCATGAGATTTCCTGTTGCAGTGCCCACTGCAAATGGAAGGGCATTTGTCCTGAGCCCAGATATATACAAGTTGGGCAGAGAAGGGGGTGGGTCCCCAGTGCCCACAGAGGAGCAGCTATGGAGTCACAGGATGCAGGAAGCTCAAAGAAGATGAGGAAAGAGGTTTTAAAGACGATCAGGGCTGGGGACAGTGGTTCATGCCTGTAATCCCAACACTTTGAGAGGCTGAGACGAGAGGATAGCTTGAGGCCAGGAGTTTGAGATGAGCCTGGGTGATATAGTTAGACCTCATTTCTATAAATCAATGAATACGATTGGTACTTGGCATTTCAGGCGAGGAACAGCAAACACATGAAAGCTCTGAGGCAGGAAAGGGAAGTGATTAGTTCTCGCTCCTGGTTCCTTTATCAGACCTTAAAGAGATGCAGAGACATTTCAGGTACTCCTTGGCCGAGCTCCTTCAGGGAAGGCCTAAGTACGCTTCTACTTCCCATCTATTATTATTTTTTTTTTTGGAGAACTCTGTCGCCCAGGCTGGAGCGCATGCAATGGCA
>NW_022307333.1:0-4234 GCF_002776525.5 Piliocolobus tephrosceles | reverse complement strand
TTAAAAAAAATCAAAGATCCTCAAATGTTGTGGGTGTGATACCTGGTTCAACTTCACAGTCTGTACCTTCCCTCTGTAACCGTATGGATAAATACAGAGATAACTGGCAACTGACACACTTGTGTGCCAAGCAATCAATATATCTGCATGATTAAAAACCAGCATTGAACCACACCCTGGCTACATTAAAAATCAACCCTGCACTCATAGACTGCAATTACGTTTTTTTCTTCCAGATGGCAGTAACAATTGCATAGGAAATACCCAGTTTGCAGGAGGCATTAATACTTACATTGTTGCAGAAACTAAACCCTTAAAATAATGTAACGTGGACTTTCTGACCTGGATACTAACAAATAGTGAAAAATATGTATCTAAGAATACAGTTGGAAGAGAAATGTGAAAAACCAAAAGTAAGAGATATTATGAAGGATCAAATATAAAGTGACCCAGTGTAAAGAGACAACAAAGAAAATTATAGAAGAAGATGACAAGAGGCATTATGCCTTAATGAGTTTGTGTTATTATATAAGAAAATACACTAGGCTGGGTAATTTCTGAAGAACAAAAATGTATTTCTCACAGTTCCATAGGCTGGAAGTCCCACATCAAGGTGCCAGCAGGATTGGTGTCTGGTGAGGGCCTGGTCTCTGCATCCAAGATGGCCCCCTGTGCACTATGTCTTCAGCAGGGGATGCAACGTGCCCTCACATGGCAGAAGGCAGAAGGGCAAAACAGGGGAAGCCCACTTCCTCCAGTCCTTGGGTAAGGACCCTAAACCCATTTATGAAGACTCTTCCTTCATGTCTGAATCACTACCTAAAGGCCCTATTCCTAATCCTATGACATTGGTGATTAATTTTGGGGGACACATTCAGAACATAGCACCCTATATTCAATTTCTTAAAAATTATTTTGCTGTTTTGCTTTTCTGTTTTTCAAATGACTTAAAGTGCATAAAATTTGATTAATCATAATCCTTGGCTCAGAGCATACCTTGGTTCCTATTTAATCCTTGTCTGTGCCTAGGCATCTATGTAAATGTATTTGAATGTATTTGAATAATATGGTAAAAACTTGTGAACTCACAACACAACCAAGAACTAAGGTCCTGAATCTAACATCTGCTCCTCCTCTGTCCTTTTTCCTGATTTACATACACCCTTCAGCCCCAGGGTAACTACTACCCTGAATTTATGTTTAGGATTCCCTTCTTTTAAAAAACCATTGTTTTTTGCATATATATGATTGCCCTAAATGACATATTATTTAGTTTTTTAAGAGTATAATTTATTTACCCATTCTCCCATTAATTTACCCATTTTCTTATTAATGAACATTTGGCTTATTTCCAGACTGTTGCTATTATGAATGGTATTACATGAGCATTTCTTTTCTTTTCTTTTTTTTTTCTTTTTTTTACTACTTCTGTTACATATGCATGAGAGTTTCTCCAGGGCATATGGTAGAGGAATTACTTTGCCGTAACATATGAGTGTGCTCATCTTTATAAGATAATTGTTTTCCAAAGTGGTTGTTCTAATTTAAACTCTCACCTTCTGTGTAAGTTTGAGATGATCTTGTTGATCCACAGTTTCTCCATATTTGGTGATATGGTTTGGCTGTGTCCCCACCAAAATCTCAGCTTGAATTCTATCTCCCAGAATTCCCACATGTTGTGGGAGGGACCCAGGGTAAGGTAATTGAATCACGGAGGCCGGTCTTTCCTGTGGTATTCTTGTGATAGTGAATAAGTCTTATGAGGTCTGATGGGTTTATCAGGGGTTTCTGCTATGGCTTCCTCCTCATTTTCTCTTGCTGCTGCCATGTAAGAAGTGCCTTTCACATCCTGCCATGACCAAGGCCTCCCCCACCATGTAGGACTGTAAATCCAATTACAGTTATTTTTCTTAACACCTCTTTTTGTTCTCAGACTGAGGTATGTCTTTATCAGCAGTGTGAAAGCGGACTAATACAGTAAATTGGTACCAATGGAGTGGAGTGCTGCTGAAAAGTTACCCCAAAATGTGGAAGCGACTTTGAAATTTGGTAACAGGCAGAGGTTGGAACAGTTTGGAGGGCTCAGAAGAAGACTGGAAAATGTGGGAAAATTTGAAACCTCCTAGAGACTTGTTGAATGGCTTTGACAAAAATACTGATAGTGTTATGAACAATAATGTCCAGGCTAAGGTGGTCTCAGATGGAGATGAGAAACTTTTTCGTAACTGGAGCAAAAGTAACTCTCGTTATGTTTTAGCAAAGAGAGTGGCAACACTTTGCCCCTGCCCTAGAGATTTGTGAAACTTTGAACTTGAGAGAGATGGTTTATGGTATCTGCTGGAAGAAATTTCTAAGCAGTAAAGCGTTCAAGAGGTGACTAGGGTGATGTTAAAGGCCTTCAGTTTTATAAAGGAAGCAGAGCATACAGGTTTGGAAAATTTGCAGCCTGACAATGTGATAGAGAAGAAAATCCCATTTTCTGAGGATAAATTCAAGCTGTCTGCAGAAATTTGCATGAGTAATGAGAAGCTGAATGTTCATCCTCAAGACAATGGGGAAAATGTCTACACGACATGTCACAGGTCATCATAGCAGCCCCGCCCATCATGAGCCTGGAGGCCTAGATGAAAAAAGTTGTTATTTGGGTCAGGCCTAGGTTGACTCTGCTGTATGTAGCCTAGGGCCTTAGTGCAGTGCATTTCAGCCCCTCCAGCCATGGCTGAAAGGGGCCAACATAGAACTCAGGCCATGGCTTTGAGAGTTCAAGCACCAAGTCTTGGCAGCTTCTACATAGTGTTGAGCCTGCATGTGCACAGAAGTCAAGAACTGAGGTTTGGAAACTACCACCTAGATTTCTGAGGATGTATGAAAATTCCTGGTTGTCCAAGCTGAAGTTTGCTGCAGGGGTGCAGCTCTGATGGAGAACTTCTGCTAGGGCTGTGCAGAAGGGAAATGTGGGATCGGAGCCCCTACAGAGAGTCCCTACTGGGGCACTTCCTAGTGGAGCTCTCAGAAGAGGGCCACTGTCCTCTAGACCCCAGAATGGTAGATTCACTGACAGCTTGCACCGTGAGACTGGAGAAGCTGCAGACACTCACCATCAGCCCATAAAAACAGCCAGGAGGTGGGCTATACCCTGCAAAGCCACAGGGCCAGAACAACCCAAGACCGTGGGAGCCCACCTCTTGCATCAGCATGACCTTGATGTGAAACATGGAGTCAAAGGAGACCATTCTGGATCTTTAAAATTTGACTACCTTGCTGGATTTCTGACTTGCATGGGGCCTGTAACCCCTTTGTTTTGGCCAATTACTCCCATTTTGAACAGCTGTATTTACTCAATTATCTGTACCCTCATTGTATCCAGGAAGTAACTAGCTTGCTTTGGATTTTACAGGCTCACAGGTAGAAGAGACTTGCCTTGTCTCAGATGAGACTTTGGACAGCAGACATTTGGGTTAATGCTGAAATGAGTTAAGACTTTGGGGGACTGTCGGGAACGCATGATAGGTTTTGAAATGTGAGGACATGAGATTTGGAGGGGCCAGGAGCAGAATAATATGGTTTGGCCATGTCCCTACCCACATCTCAACTTGAGTTGTATCACTCAGAATTCCCACGTGTTTGAGGAGGGACCCAGGGGAAGGTAGTTGAATCCCTGGGGCCAGTGATTCCCATGCTATTCTTGTGATAGTGAATAAGTCTCACAAGGTCTGATGGGTTTTTCAAGGGTTCGTCTTTTGCTTCTTTTGCTTCCTTCTCATATTCCCTTGCCACTGCCATGTAAGAAGTGCTCTTCATCCACCACCGTAACTCTGAGACCTCCTCAGCCATGTGGAACCCTTAATCCAATTAAGCTTCTTTTTCTTCCCCATCTCAAGTATGTCTTTATCAGCAGTGTGAATGTGGACTAGAACATTTGGTATTTTCAGACTTCTTAGTATTTTTGGACAGAATAGATATGTAGTATCTTGTGCATTTTCCTGATTACTAATGAGGGTGAGAAAATTTTTATGTTTTGGGGACTTTCTCTTTTGTGAAATCCCTATTAATGTCTTTTCCCAATTTTCTGTTGGGTTGCTATTTTCAAAATTAATTCATAGGAGCTCCTTATACTTTGTCAATATGATATTAATCTTTCATAGGTTTTAGGTATTGCAAATATCTTCCTCTAGTTTATAGTTTATCTTTTCAATTTTTAACTTTTATTTTTTAATTTTTAGATTTTTTTTTT
>NW_022307331.1:0-2053 GCF_002776525.5 Piliocolobus tephrosceles | reverse complement strand
GAAACTCTTGGGCAATGACAGGAAATATCCTCTCCATTTACACAGGGCGTACACCGAGTACATGACTTTGTAATTTGACTTCATCCTCTTCATTTACATAGAGTGCACCCCAAGTAGCCAATGGAAACCTCTAGAGGGGATTCAAACCCCAGAAACTTCAGTAACGGGCTCCCTGTGCTCAGGCGCTCCCACCCTGTGGAGTGTGCTTTCATTTTCTGTCAATCTCTGCTTTACTGCTTCATTCTTTCCTTGCTCCGTTTCTGTGTTGTGTCCAAGTCTTGGTTCAAGACACCAAGAACCTGGACACCTTCGACCAGTAACATTATCTTAATATCTTGTTTTAAAACTGAATTTTGTTTTCACCTGTTCACATAGCTTTTAGAAAATTACAGTGAAATACAACTTGGAACTTACCACAGCTTAATACGAGGGTCACTATGAGCTATACAACAGGTTTGATGTTGAAAAGTTTGCAACATGTTTTATTGCTCTTTCATTTACACACTACAGTAAAGATTTTATTTTTGATGTTCTGAAATATATGACACATAAGAGTCTGTAAAATTCGGGTGGGCACGGTGGCTCAAGCCTGTAATCCCAGCACTTTCGGAGACTGAACCGGGTGGATCATTTGAGGTCAGGTGTTCAAGACCAGCCTGGCCAACATAGTGAAACCCGTCTCTACTAAAAAAATACAAAAAGTGAGCTGAGCATCATGGCAGGCACCTGTGATCGCAGCTACTCGAGAGGCTGAGGTGGGAGAGTTGTTTGAACCCAGGAGACAGAAGTTGCAGTGAACCGAGATCGTGCCATTACACTCTAGGCTGGGCTACATGAGCAAAACTCTATCTCAAAAACAAGCACACAAACAAAAACTGAATGCATAATCCGATAGATTAATAATTGCGCTGATGTCATCATCCAATAGCATCGAGTGTCTTGAAAGGCTACAATATGCCCTTCCTTGATCACCTGGGTCTCCCTTCTTCACCCAGACATAGGACTAATGTGTTAATGTTTGTCTTGCTTTTCATAAGGTTTATCATTTCTGTGTATATTATTAAGCAACGTCATATGTTATGGTTTGTGAACTGTATATGGAATAGCAGTGTATTTTTTAGTAATTTCCTTTGTTCACTGTAATTTTTCATTGTTGATGCTTCTAAGTGCCGTCCATTTTCACTGCTGTATCATATTCCACAATGTGACTAGGGCAGCTTTTTTCCTTGATAGAGGTGGGTTTGGATGGCTTTCAGGTGTTTTCTATTTCTACAATCACTGCCTAAATATTCTTGCCCCGTATATGTCTCTTGGAGAAGACCGTGCAAGGGCATTTCTGGGGCAGACATGCCTGAGAAGGCAAGTGTGAGGCCACAGAGGGGCGTGCCTAGCTTTTTATGAAATACAGTGTCTTCACAGGAACAACAGCAGTGGAGACTTTGCCAGCAGTTGATCTTTTCCACCTTTTGGATTTTTGTGGCTCTGCTGAATTTGTTTCTTGAATTATTGGATGTATCCACAGTACTTTGTTTACTTATGTTTTGTAACATTTTGCAGGTGGACTTATCTTCCTTGGAATTTTATGTGGGGAGATATTTTGAGGACAGGGTTGCATTGTTTCAGCAAAGATGTTCACTCACATGGGGTAGAGTGAAGTTAGCAGCTGCCTGGTGCCACGTCGATTTGACCCATGCTCTCGAGGTCTTCCAGCACGAACTCCTGGAAGACTGTTTCTCATCGGTTCTCAGGGTCAGTGGTTTTCCCTCCACCCAGCACCAATGCAGGGACAGCTGCTCTCCTTGCTGCTCCTGCTCTGAGGTGGGCTTTTATTTTAAGTCTAAGATGTCAGATTTCTGACCTCATTTTGGAGAGACATCCGATTTTGTTTCTGATGCCCCATCCTCTGTGCAACTGTCTAAACAGAAAAAAAAACATTCCACTTTGGTTCCTGCCAATTCTTTATTGACTGCTGTGGATTCCATCCTTCAATGCCAGCTCAGTAATGTACTTACAAAGGTGCATTTTTGTAGGTTTTACCCAACATCTCAGTTGT
>NW_022307330.1:0-6302 GCF_002776525.5 Piliocolobus tephrosceles | reverse complement strand
CTCTACTTACACTAACTCAGGTGCATGCGCACGTGCACACACACACACATGTACATACACACACACACACACACACACACACGATGTTCCAACCATTCAAAATAGACACCAATCTATGCTGTTACAAAAGAGTCTTAGAGGCCTCATGTAGTGATTGGCCAAACAAGTTCTGAGACAATTGCTTATTAACCAACCTACATGGGAAATCTTCAATATTTTAACAACTTGTTGGGGTCATCCTGGTGCAGAATGGGCACAGTTGGCCCTGAATGGAGATACTGTAAACTTCTAGAAGAAGACCCGCATGGAGCCACTTTCAAAATGGTATGGTGGTAGTGACATGGAAGTGGTGGCCACTAAATTGGCTTAAAAATTGTTTAATAGTTTTGTTATTGATGTTGTAGGCAGGGCAACAATTTGGAAGAAGGAGAAGCAAGAGAAGGAACAGATAACTTTTATACAAAATAAAGTCCTAATGTGTCACTGCATATCCAATAAGTGACGTGAGCAGATCTGAAAACTTCTTACACTTGGAAAATTTCCCTAATTCCCATCCTTGTTCCCATTTGTATAGTAACTAAAGGAAAACTGGTGAAACAATAGAGTCACCAATGACACATAGCAGCTCTACTTCCCAAGGCACCCTGCCAAACGCACACATTTCTTACTGTTAGGTTGATCTGTATGGAGAATCTGCCTGTATAGTGAGGTAATCTCCTAACAGATGAAGATAGAGCATGCATTAAAACAAAAACAGTAAATTCCTCATTGGCTCAAGAATGGTAATTTAAATGAGGTTCCTTGGGTATTCATTTTGTGTGTGTTGCTGTTGCCATTTGGTTGTTATATTGTTTGCTTTTGTTTTGTTCTATTACATTGTTTGTTTTTTCTTTTGAAATGAGACACAACTGGAAACTTACATCATATAGTTTTCAAGTAAATATAAATAAAATCACTTTGAGATACCACTAAATATCCTACAGACTGGCAAAAATCAGGAAGTCTGACAATCCCATGTGCTGCCTCATGTTAGCGTATGTGGAGCAGTAAAGGCCCTCACACCCTGGCAGCTGGAGTGGAAACTTGTATTATATCTTTGGAAAACAACTTGTCATTATCTTAGGAAGATGTAGATGAACATGCTGTGATCCAGTGGTTATATTCTAGTGGTCTCATTTAACATGGCAAAAACAAAAACAACAAAACTAGAAACAACACAAGTATCCACTAGAATATATCAACAATTTGTGCCATATCCTTGTGAAAATGGCCCTACTGCCCAAAGTAATTTATAGATTCAGTGCTATTCCCATTAAACTATCATTGAAGTTCTTCACATAATTGGGGGAAAAAAAAAAAAAAAACTACTTTAAAATTCATATGGAAATGAAGAAGAGCCCTTATAGCCAAGGCATGCCTAAGCAAAAAGAACAAAACTGGAGGTATCAAATTACCTGACTTCAAACTACAAGGCTACCAAAAATAAATACATAAATAAATAAATAAAACAAAAACAAACAAACAAACAGAAAACCAGCATGGTACTGCTACAGAAACAGACACATAGACCAATGAAACAGAATAGACATCTCAGACACAAGACTGCACATCTACAACCATTTGATCTTCAATAAACCTGACAAAAACAAGAAATAGGGAAAACATTCCCTATTTATAATTGGTGCTAGGAGAACTGGCTAGCCATAAGCAGAAAATTGAAACTGGACACCTTCCTCATACCTTAAACAAAAATTAACTGAAGATGGTTCAAAGCTTTACATTTAAAACCCAAAACTATAAAAACCCTAGAAGAAAATCTAGGCAATACCATTCAAGCCATAGATGGGCAAAGACTTCATGACAGAAATGTCAAAAGCAATTGCAACAAAAGCAAAAATTTACAAATGGAACCTAGTTAAACTAAAGAACTTCTGCACAGCAAAAAAAAAAAAAAAAAAAAAAAGTATATTATCAGAGTGAACAGACAACCTACAGAATGGGAAAAATAATTTTGCAATCTATCCATTTGACAAAGGTCTAATATCCAGAATCTACAAGGAATTTAAACAAATTTATAAGAAAAAACAAACAACCTCATTCTAATATCCAGAATCTACAAGGAACTTAAACAAATTTACAAGAAAAAACAAACAACCTCATTAAAAAGTGGGCAAAGGACATGAACAGACACTTCTCAAAAGAAGACAGGCATGTGGCCAACAAACATGAAAAAAAAGTCAACATTACTGATCATTAGGGAAATTCAAATCAAAACCACAATGAGATACCATCTCATGCCAGTCAGAATGATGATTATTTAAAAGGAAAGAAACCACAGATGCTGGCAAGGCTGTGGAGAAATGGGAAAACTAATTTTATTTTATTTTATTTCATTTCATTTCATTTCATTTCATTTCATTTTTTGAGACAGAGTCTCACTCTATTGCCCAGACTGGAGTGCAGTGGCATAATTTCGGCCCACTGCAAACTCCACCTTCTGGGTTCCAGTGATTCTCCTGCTACAGTCTCCCAATTAGCTGGGACTACAGGTGTGTGCCACCACACCCAGCTAGTTTTTGTATTTTTGTAGAAATGGGGTTTCACCATGTTGTCCAGGAAAATAGAAATGCTTTTATGTTCTTTGTGGGAATGTAAGTTAGTTCAACCACTGTGAAAGACAGTGTGGAGACTCCTGAAAGAACAGAAATACCATTTGACCCAAGAATCCTATTACTGTATAAATCCACAAGAATATAAATTATTCTGTTATAAAGATACATGCATGCATACATTCAGTGCAGCATTATTCACAATAGCAAAGACATGGAGTCAACCTGAATGCCCATCAATGATAGATTGGATAAAGAAAATGTGGTACATGTATACCATGAAATACTATGCAGTCATAAAAAGGAATGAAGTCATGTCCTTTGCAGGGACATGGATGGAGCTGGAAGTCATTATCCTCAGCAAACTAATGCAAAAACAGAAAACCAAATACTACATGTTCTCACTTATAAGTGAGAGCTGAACAATGAGAACATATGGACACAGGGAGGGGAGCAACACACACTGGGGCATGTCGAGGGTTGTGGGAGGAGGGAGAACATCAGGATAGATAGCTAATACATGCTGGGCTTAATATCTAGTTGATGGGTTAATAGGTGCAGCAAACCACCATGGCACACATTTACCTATGTAACAAACCTGCACATCCTGCATACGTATTCCAGAAATTAAAATAAAAAAAATTGTGACAGGGCCGGGCGCGGTGGCTCAAGCCTGTAATCCCAGCACTTTGGGAGGCCGAGACGGGCGGATCACGAGGTCAGGAGATCGAGACCATCCTGGCTAACACGGTGAAACCCCGTCTCTACTAAAAAATACAAAAACTAGCCGGGCGAGGTGGCGGGCGCCTGTAGTCCCAGCTACTCGGGAGGCTGAGGCAGGAGAATGGCGTGAACCCGGGAGGCGGAGCTTGCAGTGAGCTGAGATCCGGCCACAGTACTCCATCCCGGTAGACAGAGTGAGACTCTGCCTCAAAAAAAAAAAAAAAAAAAAAAAAAATTGTGACATATCCATGCAGTGGAATATTATAAAATAGTGATAATGAAGAAATACAACTATTGGTATCTATGTGAATGAATTTAAAAATAAATGATATTGAACTAAAATGACAAGTTTACAAAGGAATATACTACAGTTTCATTTATATAAGAGTCAAATAAAGGCAAAACTATATAATTAAATGTTTCTTATACTTACATATATGATAAAGCTAAAAAGAGAAACAAGAAAGGAAATCTACCAAAAATTCCCTCTGGCGGTGATCAGAATAGCATGCAATGAGGAAGTGACATAAAAGAGCTGAACCTTATTGACAGTGTACTTTTAAAGTAGGCCTTGGATAGATTGGGGTTTTGTTATTCTCCTTTAAAATATATATGTATGACAGGGTGCAGTGGCCCATATCTGTATTTCCAGCACTTTGGGAGGCCGAGGCCAGGAGTTCAAGACCAGTTTGGCCAACATGGTGAGATTCCATCTCCACTAAAAATATTAAAAAAAAGCCGAGCATGGTGGCATACGCTTATAATCCCAGCTACTCGGGAGGCTGAGGTAGGAGAATCACTTGAACCCAGGAGGCAGAGGTTGCAATGAGCCGAGATCACATCACTGCACTCCAGCCTGGGCAACAGAGTGAAACTCCATCTCAAAAAATTAAAAATAAATAAATAAAAAAATAGATTATACATGTATGAGAGATGTACATGTGTATTCACTATATATAGCCTGTATATGTACATTTTATATATTTACACATAATATTTGAAAGTTTCATAGATTTTATAAGCTCAAAATATAGAAAAGTAAGAACAATAAACTTCAGCTTTGCACGCACATATCAGCAACTACCTTATTATACTGTTTTATTTATCAGAAAAGATACCAGAAAATTATCTTCGATATTCATTGGAGAATATAGGCACACTCTCTAAGAGGTGTGCTTTATCTGATCTTAAAAACGAAACAATAAATAACAAGAAGAACAATACAATGTCTGAGGTCATTTCCATCTGCAATTTGAATATGGCTATTATAAACCCAAACGATAGCTTACAATGAAAAGTTGAAGGAAATCTTATTTTTTAAAATCTAAACTAGGGGATAAAGTAGACCCAAGAAAACTTGAGGTGTCTGATAGATTCCTGACAGGATCTATTCATCATATTCCTCCCATTTCCCTGGTTCACCACAGGGCAGAACAAGGACATCCGAGGCTACGTGAAGGATTTGTTCTGTCCTTTCTTCCTGTGACTCTGGTGTTTATTCACAAAATCCCCTGGCTCCTTCCTGTTTCTTATTGACTGTATTATTTCCTGCTCTTTTGAGCAGAAATAAAATGGCCAGCTTCTGTGCTACCTGGCGCCACTCTTCCCCACCACATCACTGTTGGACTTGTTCACCAGCTCTAAATCCTCCTCAAATTCACCCTTATTTCCCTAAGGTGCCCAGCGGGGATGAGTAACAAGGAGTGACAACTCACCCAGGTGGCTTTTGATATTGTTCATGTGAGGAGTAACACTTTTCAAAGTGCATCATACACAGAATATGTAGGCAAGGGTAAGGAAATAGGTCATTGATTTTAAGTGATAAGCTGGGATAAACTTGAACCACTGCAGAGAATCGTGCACAAATTAGAGACACAGCGCATTCGTTTTTTTTTTTTTTTCTTTCTATGATTTGTTGTTGTTGTGTTTGTTTGTTTATTTTGTTTTCTTTCTTTCCAACACAATGTAGAACAGATTTAACTATTACATGCTTCCAAATGATCTGAATATCAGAAAATGCTTTTCCTTGTGTCCAGAGTTGCAGGGCAGTCTTCTCCTGTTCATAAGAGAACCAAATATCCAGCCTTACTTTTTGGCAGCAGATTTGTGGTTTTGCAACAGGCTCACATGCAGAAATGTTGAAATGAAAAAGCCTTTGGAATAAGTGAGGGTCAGGAGACTTGCTCCTACTGATATTCATTCACTCATGTAATAAATATTTCTTTTTTATGTGTCCTGAGCCTCTTGTAAGTGTCAGGCATTCAAGATTGAACAAGCCTGTTTAGGTCCCTGTCCTGTCTTTATCCTATATTTATTTTCTGTTTTTTTCCAACCTGCTCTTTACCCAAGGAGCTGATTTCAGTGGGATGCATTGCCTGGGTTTCCTTGCCCTCTGGCAGCTTCTGGTGGCAAATGATAAAAGGGAAGTAGCAGAAAGAGAAAAGAAAGGACCAAGGATGTGGAGAAAAAAGGGAGGAGAACCCACTATCCTTAGCCTACTTCATCTTATACCACTCTTCCATGACTTCTATTCTCAACTGGACCTTGGGTATAACCATTCTGCCCCTTGTTCCTTCCGTTCTAATGGAGTAGCATTTCTTGATGGTTCTTTTAACTGTATCCATACTTGGGTAAATAATCCTTATGGGAAAGTCTCTCCAAAAGTACCATCTGGGAATATCATCTGTTGCCTGGCAAGACCTGGACTGAAACCACCAAAATAAGAAAGAGTATGCATAGTCTTTCTGCTGAATGTCTGCATAGAGATGCACGTGTTTCACCAGCAGAGCCCTGTCTCCATGGAAGTGGCCTGTGCTTATGAGCTGTCAGCATCACGCTTGTGGGAATTTAAAATTTATTTAACAAATACCCATTGAGACCTAACTAGATGCATGATGGAAACAATGATAAGATTAGTACCTGCCTCTGGAAGCTCATTCTCTGGGGATAGAGTGTGAAACAGATATCACT
>NW_022307327.1:0-4027 GCF_002776525.5 Piliocolobus tephrosceles | reverse complement strand
AGTCTGATTGCCCCACCCTGAGAACAGGTGCCGCGCCTCCACATGACCCCCTTTCCCAGGATCCTGGGAGCTCCTTCCAGCTCCTACATCTGGACGATGACAACTGAAGGTGCCGAGACTCGGGGACCCCCATCACCGTCACCGAGCCCCGGGTAACTCTCCTGGAGGCGGGTAAGACAATTAATTGTTTAATCAACAGCGAGGCTACCTATGTGTTTTGTCGTCCTTATTTGGACCTAGCCTTCCATCCAATATCTCTGTAGTAGGTGTAGACGGAAAGCCATCCACTCCACGAAAAACTCCAATCCTTAATTGCTGCCTGGCCAATAAGTACTTTGCGCACTCATTCCTCATTCCCAACTAAAAAGGGCCCCTACCGAAAGCAATCAGTGGAAATCAGTTTGGCTTCCCCCACTCACCTCAAACTTACTAAATTTTCTTATCTATCTCATACTTCCAAACCTTGCCAGGACTATCCTTCTGGGTTTTGCCCATATTCCAACAAATGCTTCCATTCCTCATTCCTATACTAATACTGTGCCGTATTGTATTCTTCATCCGTACATCCAAATACCAACGATGAGCCCTGAACTTAACGACGCCCCTTAACAGCAGGAAGTAGCCAGACAGACCACGGCGCCTCTTCATCACTATTATCAATAAAAAGTTGGACTGTTTGGACGAGCGGAGGCAAGACGGTGCACTTCCGGGTTCTTCAACCCCCCCTCCCAACACTTCCCGTGCGCGCGAAAATGCAGCCGGCACCCAGGGAGTGTGCTGACCAACTGAGCATGCGCCAGGTGACGTCAATCTGAAGAGACCAAGATTTACCTGGTCGCACCTGTGGAACGCCCCTGACACGCCCATTCCCCACTTATTGCCCTCCCATGCCAAGAAAAGCCGCTATCCACCATTGAGCCACGAGGACTTCCCTGTTTCTCATTGCTGTCGGAACTGTCGGAACTCCGTGCGAGAGCTTGGGGGAAGGGAACTCTGCTGGCCTTCTTTGCCGGAGGCCGACAGACTTCTTCTCCACACCTTAGGTTACTAAAATAATTTTGCAGTTTTGGGCCGGAAAGTTGCCTATTTGCTGGTTCTTTTGTGCTCGCTCTGGTGGTCTTAGAAAAACAAGACAGGAGCCAATTCCGGCCCATTGTGAAAATGCAAGTATCCTCAGAGAACAACTAGACAATAGCTTTCTGAGAGATTGCTTTCTGATGTGCGACTTCATGACACAGAGTTCCAACCTTCCCTTCTTGGAACAGTATGCTAACAATCTTGTTGTGGTTTCTGCAATGTGATATTTGGGAGCTCATTTAGGGGTATGGTGAGATAAGATATATCGTCAGACAGTCACTGGAAAGAAGCCTTCCGAGAAACTGCACTACTATGTGGGAATGCAACTCACAGAGTCACACGTTTCTCTTCGGCCAACAGTTTGCTAACACAATTTTCTGGAAATCTGCAATGGGATATTTCTAAGCGCACTGAAGTTAATGGTGACAAAGGAAATATCCTCCTATGAAACCTAAAAAGAAGCTTCCTTAGAAACTTCCCGTTGACGTGTGAATTCAACTCACTGAGTTACACTTATGTTTCGTGCAGCAGGCTATTAACACTGTCTTTGAAGAACCTAAGAAAGGTTACTTTGGATCACTTTGAGGCCTACGCTGATAAAGGAAATATCATGAGTTAAAAACGAGAGAGAAGCTTTCTGAGAAATTTCTTTGTGATCTATGTATTCATCTCACAGAGTTACAACTTCCTCAGGAAGCAGTTTGCTAAGTCTCTTTTCGTGGAATCTGCACAGTGATAATTGTGAGCCAATTCGGGCCCATTCTGAAAAAGAAAGTATCCTCAGAGAACAACTAGAGAATAGCTTTCTGAGAGATTGCTTTCTGATGTGTGACTTCATCACACAGAGTTCCAACCTTCCCTTCTTGGAACAGTTTGGTAACAGTCTTGTCGTGGATTCTGCAATGTCATATTAGGGAGCTCATTGAGGGCTCTGGTAAGAAAGGATATATCCAAAGACAGACACTGGAAAGAAGCCATCTGCAAAACTGCGCTGCGACGTGTGAATGCAACTCACAGAGTTACACGATTCTTTTCGACCAACAGTTTGCTAACACAGTTTTCTGGAAATCTGCAATGGGATATTTCTTAGTGCAGTGAAGCTAATGGTGACAAAGGAGATATCCTCATATGAAACCTAGAAAGAAGCTTCCTTAGAAACTTCTTTTTGATGTGTGAATTCATCTCAAAGAGTTACACTTATGTTTCGTGGAGCAGGCCATTAACACTGTCTTTGAAGAACTTAAGATAGGTTACTTTTGATGGCTTTGAGGCCTATGGTGATAAAGGAAATATCATGAGTGAAAAACGAGAGAGAAGCTTTCTGTGAAAATTCTTCGTGATCTCTGAATTCATCTCACAGAGTTACAATTTTTCCTCAGGAAACATTTTGCTAAGACTCTTTTCGTGGAATCTGCACAGTGATATTTGGGAGCCAAATGGGGCCCATTGTGAAAAAGCAAATATCCTCAGAGAACAACTAGAGTATAGCTTTATGAGAGATTGCTTTCTGATGTGTGCCTTCATCACACAGAGTTCCACCCTTCCCTTCTTGAAACAGTTTGCTAACAGTCTTGTCGTGGATTCTGCAATGTGATAATTGGGAGCTCATTGAGGGCTATGGTGAGAAAGGATATATCCTCAGACAGACACTGGAAAGAAGCCTTCTGAGAAACTGCACTGTGATGTGTGAATGCAACTCACAGAGATACATGTTTCTCTTTGGTCAACAGTTTGCCAACAAAGTTTTCTTGAAATCTGCAATGGGATATGCCTTAGCACAGTGAAGCTAATGGTGTCAAAGGAAATATCCTCCTATGAAAACGAGAAGGAAGCTTCCTTAGAAACTTCTTGTTGATGTGTGAATTCATCTCACAGAGTTACACTTAAGTTTCATGCAGCAGGCCATTAACACTCTATTGGAAGAACCAAAGAAAGGTTAATTTGGAAGGCTTTGAGGCCTACGCTGATAAAGGAAATATCATCAGTTATAATCAAGAGAGAAGCTTTCTGAGAAATTTTTTTGTGATCTCTGAATTCATCTCACAGAGTTACAACTTATTCCTCAGGAAGCAGTTTGCTAACCCTCTTTTTGTGGAACCTGCACAGTGATGTTTGGGAGCGAATTCGGGCCCATTTTGAAAAAGCAAGTATCGTCAGAGAACAACTGGAGAATAGCTTTCTGAGACATTGCTTTTGGAAGTGTGGCTTCATCACACAGAGTTCCACCGTTCCCTTCTTGAGCAGTTTGCTAACTGTCTTGTCGTGGATTCTGCAATGTGAAATTTGGGAGCTCATTGAGGCCTATGGTGAAAAAGGACACATGCTCAGACAGACACTGGAAAGAAGCCTTCTGAGAAACTGCATTGCGATGCGTGAATGCAACTCACAGAGTTACACGTTTCTCTTCAGCCAACAGTTTGCCAACACAGTTTTCTGGAAATCTGCAATGGGATATTTCTTAGCGCAGTGAAGCTAATGGTGACAAAGGAAATATCCTCCTATGAAAACTAGAAGGAAGCTTCCCTAGACTTCTTGTTGATGTTTGAATTCATCTCACAGAGTTACACTTATATTTCCTGGAGCAGGCCATTAGCACTGTCTTTGAAGTACCTAAGAAAGGTTAATTTGGAAGGCTTTGAGGTCTACCCTGATAAAGGAAGTATCATCAGTTAAAATCGAAAGAGAAGGTTTCTGATAAATTTCTTTGTGATGTGAATTCATCTCACAGAGGTACAACTTATTCCTCAGGAAACAGTTTGCTAACCCTCTTTTCGTGGAATCTGTACAGTGATATTTGGGAGGCAACTCGGGCCCATTGTGAAAAAGCAAGTACCCTCAGAAAGCAACTAGAGAAGAGCTTCCTGAGAAATTGCTTTCTGATATGTGGCTTCATCACACAGAGGTCCACCGTTCCCTTCTTGGCACAGTTTGCTAAGAGTCTTGTCGTGGA
>NW_022307326.1:0-4620 GCF_002776525.5 Piliocolobus tephrosceles | reverse complement strand
TACCTTCCTTTTCATGGAGCAGTTCGTTAACACTGTTTGCGTGGAATCTGCAAAGGGATATTCACGAGAACTTTGAGGACTATGGTGAAAAAGGAAATATTCTCAGACAAAAACTAGAAAGAAGCTTTCTGAGAAACTACTTTGTGGTGGGTGAATTCGTCTCACAGTGTTATACCTTTATTTTCATTGAGCAGTTTTGTAGCAGTGTTTTTGGGGATCTGCAAGGGGATTTTATGGAGCTCAGAGAAGCGTATGGTGGAAAAGGAAATATCTTCAGATAAAAACTGGAGAGAGGTTGTTGAGAAGCGGTTTTGTGATGTGTGTATTTACCTCATAGAGATAAACCAATTTGTCAATTCAGCAGTTTGGCATCACTGTTTCTGTGGTGTTTGAGACGGGATATTTGGGAGCATATTGAAGCTGATGGTGGAAAAGTTAATATGTACAGATAAAAACTAGAAAGGAGCATTCTGAGAAATTTCTTTGTGATAGATGAATTCAACTCCGAGAAGTAAACCATTCTTTTCATTGAACAGTTTGGTAATCCTGTTTTTATATAATCTACAAAGGGATATTCAGAGTGCAGAGGAGCTTGTGGTGAAAAAGGAAACACCCTCAGATAAAAACTAGAAAGAATCTTTCTGAGAGATTTTTTGTGATGGGTGAATTCTTCTCACAGAGTTAAATCTTTCTTTCATTGAGAAGTTTGGTAAGACTGTTTTGTGGAATACACAAAGGGATATTAGGGAGCAGATAGAGGCCAATGTTGTAAAAGGAAATATCTTCAGGTAAAAACTGGAGAGAAAGTTTCTGATAAATCATTTGTGATGTGTGCATTCATCTCATAGATGTAAGTATTTCTTTTGAGAGAGCAGTTTGGCCTCACTGTTTTGGTGGTGTCAGAAGGGATATTTGGGAGTCCATGGAAGCCGATGGTGGAAAAGGAAATATCCTGAGAAAAAAACTAGAAAGAAGCTTTCTGAGAAATTTCCTTCTGATTGGTGAATTCGTCACACAGAGTTACACCTTTATTTTCTTTGAGCAGTTGGTAACACTTGTTTTTATGGAATCTGCAAAGAGATATTTGGGCACATAAAGGCCTAAGGTGAAAAAAAAAATTCTCCAGGTAAAAACTGGAGAGAAACTTTCAGGGGAAATCCTTTCTGATGTGTCTATTCATCTCATTTCCTAAACGTTTCTGTTGAGGGAGGATATGGAATCACTCTTTCTGTGTTGTCTGAGAAGGGATATTTGGGAGTGCATTGAAGCCTATGGTGACAAAGGAAATATCCGCAGACAAAAACCAAAAAGAAGCTTTCTGAGAAACTGCTTTGTGATGTGTGAATTCATCTCACAGATTTAAACCTTTCTTTTCATGGAGCAGTTTCCTAAAACTATTTTCGTGGAATCTGCAAAGGGATATTCGGGAGCGCATTGAGGCAAATGGTGAAAAAGGAACTATCCTAAGACAAAAAATAGAAAGACGCTTTCTGAGAAACTGGTTTTTGATTTATGAATTAATCTCACAGAGTTACACCTTTCTTTTCATGGAGCAACTTGGTAGCACTGTTTCTGGGGAATCTGAGAAGGGAAGTTTTGGATTGCATTGAAGCCTATGGTGACAAAGGAAATATCCTCAGATAAAATCTAGAAAGAGACTTTCTGAGAAACTTCTTCGTGATGTGTGAATTCATATGTCAGGGCTACACCTTTCTTTTCATGGAGCAGTTTGCATACGTTGTTTTGGTGGAATCTGAAAAGCGATATATGGGAGAGCATTGAGACCTATGGTGAAAAAGGAAATATCCTCAGATAAAAACTGGAAAGAAACTTTCTGAGAAACTAATTTTGGATGTGTGAATTCATCTCACAGAGATACACTGCTGTTTCCATTGAACAGTTTGATAACACTGTTTTCGTGGGATCTTCTCAGGATAATTGGGAGTGCATTGAAGCCTATGGTGACAAAGGAAATATCCTCAGACAAAAACCAAAAGGAAGCTTTCTCAGAAATTGCTTTGTGATATGTGAGTTCATCTCACAGATTTATGCATTTCTATTCATGGAGCAGTTTGCTAACACTGTTTTCATGGAATCTCCAAAGTGATATTCGTGTCTTGAGGCCTATGGTGCAAAAGAAAATACCCTCAGACAAAAACTAGAAGGAAGAATTCTGAGAAACTGCTTTGTGATTTGTGAATTCATCTCACAGAGTTACACGTTTCTTTTCATGGAACAGTTTGGTAGCACTGTTTTTGGGGAATCTGAGAAGGAAAATTTTGGATCGCATTGAAGCTTATGGTGACCAAGGAAATATCCTCAGAAAAAAACTAGAAAGAAGCTTTCTGAGAAAGTGCTTAGTGATGTGTGAATTCATTCAGAGATTTACACCTTTATTTCCAAGGAACATTTTGTTAACCCTGGTTTTGTGGAATCTGCAAAGGGATATTTGGGAGTGCTTTGAGGCCTATGGTGAAAAAGGAATTATCCTCAGATTAAAACCAGAGAGAAGATTTCAGGAAACTGCTTTGTGATGTGTGAATTCATCTCACAGAGTTCCACTATTCTTTTCATTTAGCAATTTGTTTACACAGTTTTCTTGGAATCTGCAATCTGATATTTCAGAGTGCATTGAAGCTTATGGTGACAAAGGAAATATCCTCATATACAAACTAGAAAGAAGCTTTCTGAGAAACTGCTTTGTGAAGGGTAAATGCATCATCCAGAGTTACACCTTTCTTTTCAGTGAGCAGTTTGGTAGCATAGCTTTTGGGGAATCTAAAAGGGATTTTGCTGATCTCGTAGAGGTCTATGATGAAAAAGGAAATATTTTCAGATCAAAACTGAAGAGAAGGTTTTTGAATAACTGTTTTGTAATGTGTGTATTCAGCTCATAGTGATAAAAACATTTGGTTGACTGAGCAGTTTGTCATCACTGTTTTTATGGTGTCTGAGAAGGATATTAGGGAGCACATTGAGGCTGATGGTGGCAAAGTGAACACGGACAGATAAAAACTAGAAAGGAGCTGTCAGAGAAATTTCTTTGTGATGGGTGAATTCATCAGACACAGTTACACCTTTCTTCTCTTTGAGCAGTTTGCTAGCACCGTTTCTATGGAATCTGCAAAAGGATATTCGGGAGCTCCTAGAGGCCTACAGTGAAAAAGGAAATAACTTCATATTAAAACTTTGGAGAAGCTTTTAGAGAAATCGTTGTGTGATGTCTATATTCATCTCATAGTATAACGTTTTTGTTGATTGAGAAGTTCGGCATCACTGTTTTTGTGGTATCTGAGAGGAGTTATTTGGGAGCACATTGAAGCCTATGGTGAAAAAGGAAATATTCTCATATTTAAACTAGAAAGAAGCTTTATGTGAAACTAGTTTTGTATGGGTGAATTCATCTCACAGAGATACATTGGTGTTTTCATTGAGCAGTTTGATAACAATGCTTTCGAGGGATCTGCAATAGGATATTTGGGAGTGCATTGAAGGCTATAGTGACAAAGGAAATACCTTCAGATAAAAACCAAAAAGAAGCTTTCTGAGAAACTGCTTTGTGATTGTGAGTTTGTCTCACAGAGTTACACTGTTCTTTTCATTAAGAAGTTTGCTAACACTATTTTCTGGGAATCTGCAATGGGATATTTAGAAATGTATTGAAGCTGAGGGTGACAAAGGAAATATCCTCATATAAAAACTAGAAAGAAGCTGTCTGAGAAACCGCTTTGTGATGTGTTAATTCATCTCAAAGAGTTACACGGTCCTTTTCATGGATCAGTTTGCAGCAGTGTTTTTGGGGTATCTCAGAAGGGATATTTTGGAATGCATTGAAACCTATGGTGACAAAGGAAATATCTTCAGATAAAAACTAGAAAGAAGCTGTCTGAGAAAGTTCTTTGTGATGTGTGAATTCATCTCACAGAGTTACACCTTTCTTTTCATGGAGCAGTTTGCTAACACTGTTTTCATAGAATCTGCGAAGGGATATTTGGGAGTGCATTGAGGCCTATAGTGAAAAAGGAAATATCATCAGATAAAAACTAGAAAGAAGCTTTCTGAGAAACTGCTTTGTGACATGTAAATTCATCTTACAGAGTTGCACCATTCTCTATGTTGAGCATATTGATAACACTGGTTTCACAGAATCTGCAATAGGATATTTTAGAGTACATTGAAGCCAATGGTGACAAAGGAAATATCCTCAGATAAAAATTAGAAAGAAGATTTCTGAGAAACTGCTTTGTGATGTGTGAATTCACCTCACAGAGTTACACAATTCTTTCCTTGCAGCAGTTTTTTTTAACAGAGTTTGCATGAAATCTGCAATAGGATATTTGGGTATGCATTGAAGCCCATGGTTACAAAGGAAATATCCTCAGATAAAAACTAGAAAGAAACTTTCTGAGAAAGTTCTTTGTGATGTGTAAATTCATTTCCCAGAGTTACCCTTTACTTTTCATTTAGCAGTTTGCTGACACTGTTTGTGTGGAATCTGCAAAGGGATATTTGGGAGTGCATTGAGGTCTATGGTGAAATAGGAAATATTCCTCACATGAAAACTAGAAAGCATCTCTCTGACAAGCTGCTTAGTGATGTGTGAATCCATCTTACATAGTT
>NW_022307325.1:0-3281 GCF_002776525.5 Piliocolobus tephrosceles | reverse complement strand
GCATCTCCTCCTGCAAAGGAGCACAGCCCATCGCCAGCAATGGATCAAAGCTGGTCAGAGAAGGATTTTGATGAGATGAGAGAAGAAGGCTTCAGTCCATCAAACCTCTCAGAGCTAAAGGAGGAATTACGTACCCAGCGCAAAGAAACTAAAAATCTTGAAAAAAGAGTGGAAGAATTGACAGCTAGACTAATTAATGCAGAGAAGGTCATAAACGAAATGACAGAGATGAAAACCATGACACGAGAAATACGTGACAAATGCACAAGCTTCAGTAACCGACTCGATCAACTGGAAGAAAGAGTATCAGCGATTGAGGATCAAATGAATGAAATGAAGCGAGAAGAGAAACCAAAAGAAAAAAGAAGAAAAAGAAATGAACAAAGCCTGCAAGAAGTATGGGATTATGTAAAAAGACCAAATCTACGTCTGATTGGGGTGCCTGAAAGTGAGGGGGAGAATGGAAACAAGTTGGAAAACACTCTTCAGGATATTATCCAGGAGAACTTCCCCAACCTAGTAGGGCAGGCCAACATTCAAATTCAGGAAATACAGAGAACGCCACAAAGATACTCCTCCAGAAGAGCAACTCCAAGACACATAATTGCCAGATTCACCAAAGTTGAAATGAAGGAAAAAATCTTAAGGGCAGCCAGAGAGAAAGGTCGGGTTACCCACAAAGGGAAGCCCATCAGACTAACAGCAGACCTCTCAGCAGAAACTCTACAAGCCAGAAGAGAGTGGGGGCCAATATTCAACATTCTTAAAGAAAAGAATTTTCAACCCAGAATTTCATATCCAGCCAAACTAAGTTTCATAAGTGAAGGAGAAATAAAATCCTTTACAGATAAGCAAATGCTTAGAGATTTTGTCACCACCAGGCCTGCGTTACAAGAGACCCTGAAGGAAGCCCTAAACATGGAAAGGAACAACGGGTAGCAGCCATTGCAAAAACATGCCAAAATGTAAAGACCATCGAGGCTAGGAAGAAACTGCATCAACTAATGAGCAAAATAACCAGTTAATATCATAATGGCAGGATCAAGTTCACACATAACAATACTAACCTTAAATGTTAATGGACTAAATGCTCCAATTAAAAGACACACACTGGCAAACTGGATAAAGAGTCAAGACCCATCAGTCTGCTGTCTTCAGGAGACCCATCTCACATGCAGAGACATACATAGGCTCAAAATAAAGGGATGGAGGAAGATCTACCAAGCAAATGGAGAACAAAAAAAAGCAGGGGTTGCAATCCTAGTCTCTAATAAAACACACTTTAAACCATCAAAGATCAAAAGAGACAAAGAAGGCCATTACATAATGGTAAAGGGATCAATCCAACAGGAAGAGCTAACTATCCTAAATATATATGCACCTAATACAGGAGCACCCAGATTCATAAAGCAAGTCCTTAGAGACTTACAAAGAGACTTAGACTCCCATACAATAATAATGGGAGACTTCAACACTCCACTGTCAACATTAGACAGATCAACGAGACAGAAAGTTAACAAGGATATCCAGGAATTGAACTCATCTCTGCACCAAGCAAACCTAATAGACATCTACAGAACTCTCCACCCCAAATCAACAGAATATACATTCTTCTCAGCACTTATTCCAAAATTGACCACATAATTGGAAGTAAAGCACTCCTCAGCAAATGTAAAAGAACAGCAATTATAACAAACTGTCTCTCAGACCACAGTGCAATCAAACTAGAATGCAGGACTAAGAAACTCAATCAAAACCGCTCAACTACATGGAAACTGAACAACCTGCTCCTGAATGACTACTGGGTACATAACGAAATGAAAGCAGAAATAAAGATGTTCTTTGAAACCAATGAGAACAAAGACACAACATACCAGAATCTCTGGGACACATTTAAAGCAGTGTGTAGAGGGAAATTTATAGCACTAAATGCCCACAAGAGAAAGCAGGAAAGATCTAAAATTGACACTCTAACATCACAATTAAAAGAACTAGAGAGGCAAGAGCAAACACATTCAAAAGCTAGCAAAAGGCAAGAAATAACTAAGATCAGAGCAGAACTGAAGGAGATAGACACACAAAAAACCCTCCAAAAAAATCAATGAATCCAGGAGTTGGTTTTTTGAAAAGATCAACAAAATTGACAGACCGCTAGCAAGACTAATAAAGAAGAAAAGAGAGAGGAATCCAATAGACACAATACAAAATGATAAAGGGGATATAACCACCGACCCCACAGAAATACAAACTACCATCAAAGAATACTATAAACATCTCTACGCAAATCAACTAGAAAATCTAGAAGAAATGGATAATTTCCTGGACACTTACACTCTTCCAAGACTAAACCAGGAAGAAGTTGAATCCCTGAATAGACCAATAGAAGGCTCTGAAATTGAGGCAACAATTAATAGCCTACCCACCAAAAAAAAGTCCAGGACCAGATGGATTCACAGCTGAATTCTATCAGAGGTACAAGGAGGAGCTGGTACCATTCCTTCTGAAACTATTCCAATCAATAGAAAAAGAGGGAATCCTCCCTAACTGAGTTTATGAGGCCAACATCATCCTGATACCATCCTGGCAGAGACACAACAAAATAATTTTAGACCAAAATCACTGATGAACATCCATGCAAAAATCCTCAATAAAATACTGGCAAACCGGATTCAGCAGCACATCAAAAAGCTTATCCACCATGATCAAGTGGGCTTCATCCCTGGGATGCAAGGCTGGTTCAACATTCGCAAATCAATCAACGTAATCCAGCATATCAACAGAACCAAAGACAAGAACCACATGATTATCTCAATAGATGCAGAAAAGGCTTTTGACAAAATTCAACAGCCCTTCATGCTAAAAACGCTCAACAAATTCGGTATTGATGGAACGTACCTCAAAATAATAAGAGCTATTTATGACAAACCCACAGCTAATATCATACTGAATGGGCAAAAACTGGAAAAATTCCCTTTGAAAACTGGCACAAGTCAGGGATGCCCTCTCTCACCACTCCTATTCAACACAGTGTTGGAAGTTCTGGCTAGGGCAATCAGGCAAGAGAAAGAAATCAAGGGTATTCATTTAGGAAAAGAAGAAGTCAAATTGTCCCTGTTTGCAAATGACATGATTGTATATTTAGAAAACCCCTTCATCTCAGCCCAAAATCTCCTTAAGCTGATAAGCAACATTGGCAAAGTCTCAGGATACAAAATTAATGTGCAAAAATCACAAGCATTCTTATACACCAGTAACAGACAAGCAGAGAGCCAAATCAGGAA
>NW_022307324.1:1147-6875 GCF_002776525.5 Piliocolobus tephrosceles | reverse complement strand
CTTTTTAGTAGAGACGGGGTTTCACCGTGTTAGCCAGGATGGTCTGGATCTCCTGACCTCGTGATCCGCCCATCTCGGCCTCCCAAAGTGCTGGGATTACAGGCTTGAGCCACCGCGCCCGGCCTTGGTAGGGCTTTTTAACACTTGTGCTGTGATCAAAACTGTATTACTATTGATAGTATAATGTGAAGGGGGGCGGTAGAGGGCGTGGTCAAGTCTTCTATTATAAGGCTTAAGGGTGGATTTTTTTACCCAATCAGAGATTTAAGAGAATTTTTCTTTAGCCACTCCTTTGTGTATCCATGCCCTCTGAGGCTTCACTTCAGACTCTTCCATCGTTTGGCAAAGAAGCGGTGGACAGAGTTTCTAAAGAATCCTTTAACCTAGAAGGGTCAGGAACCCTCCTTCCCCTCAGTCTGAGAAAAGAATGCAGCCTTCCTTCATAGCATTTCTTCCAAAGGTCCCTGCCCCATTTGTGTCCATGTATTTTGCAGTGACTACCTCCTTTTTTGTCTCCTTTTGTACATACGGTTCAGATAAAATCTCGGACAACTTTTCTGCAAATGCCACTGGCATACCGGAACACAAGCTTTAGAGTACAGCCTCAGGTCTTAAGTTGTGTCTAGACTTTCATTAACACAGGCTTCCTGTTAAAAAAGAGAAAATGTATTTTAAATTTTAAAATACCTTATTCTAAGAACTTTAGTTAAAAAAAAGAGAGAGAACAAATGTAAAAGAACCCATACTCTAATAATGTAGTTACTTGTTCTTAGGCTAGGCTTAAGTTTGTTTTGGGGGGATTATACTGGGTGTACAATTTGTTACCTTGTTTACTTAACATTTAGAAACTAGGCCGGGCGCGGTGGCTCAAGCCTGTAATCCCAGCACTTTGGGAGGCTGAGACGGGTGGATCACGAGGTCAGGAGATCGAGACCATCCTGGCTAACACGGTGAAACCCCATCTCTACTAAAAAATACAAAAAACTAGCTGGGCGAGGTGGCGGGAGCCTGTAGTCCCAGCTACTGGGGAGGCTGAGGCAGGCGAATGGCGTAAACCCGGGAGCCGGAGCTTGCAGTGAGCTGAGATCCTGCCACTGCACTCCAGTCCGGGCGACAGAGCGAGACTCTGCCTCAAAAAAAAAAAAAAAAAAAATTAGAAATTACTGTTATATTTCATATTCCTGAAGCAAATTGTGCTCAACAGAAAACATGAAAAATACAAAGAAAATCACCCAAAATGTGACCACCAAGAAATAACCACTCTTAAGCTAATCGTCTGTACATCTGTATTTGTCTTAAAATAATACTAGACATAGTTTTATAACCTACATTTTGTATTTACATATAATGTACTTTTTTATGGCAGTAAGAATCTTCATGACTTTGAGTCTGCATAGTATTCCAGCAGATGAGTATGCCATAGTTAACCATTAACAGTTCTCCTATTGGACACCAGATTTGTTAAATAGGTTTGGGTTTTGTTTTGTTTGAGTCAAGGCGTTGACCAGGTGAGATCATAGTGCACTCCAGCCTAAAACTCCTGGGCTGAAGCAATCCTCCAGCCTCAGCTTGCCAAGTAGCTGGGACTACAGGCCCAAGATGCTGTATGCAGCTCCTTTTTTGCTTCTGTAAATAATGCTGGCATGAACATTTTAATACAAAAAGTTTTGTACAAGTTTTGTAACATAAGATTTACAATGAATCTGTTGATTTTTTTAATTGTATTTGATTGTATTTGGTTGTTTGATACATATTTGAACTCTCCAAACCAAATTTGTTAATTGTATTGCCTCCCCAACCTAGCTCAAATCCTAGCTCAACTTTAATTGCCCTCACTCTTCTAAATTGATAGCGTTTTTTTTTTTTTTGAAAATTGTAAATTGTATATTCTCAATGTATTTTTTTTTTATGCGTGTGTGTCCAATAAATACCGGGCATGGACATTAACTTCAAGTTAAATATTTAAAAGGACTCTATCACCGTCAACTTGCTAATACTACGGAAACCTGTTTTCCTTTTTTTTGTTTTTGTTTTGAAATGGAGCCTCGCTCTTTTTCCGAGGCTGGAGTGCAGTGGGGCAATCTCGGCTCACTGCAAGCTCCACCTCCCAGGTTCACACCATTCTCCTGCCTCAGCCTCCGGAGTAGCTGGGACTACAGGCGCCCACCGCCACGCCCAGCTAATGTTTTGTATTTTTTTAGTAGAGACGGGGTTTCACCATGTTAGCCAGGATGGTCTCAATCTCCTGACCTCATGATCCACCCGTCTCGGCCTCCCAAAGTGCTGGGATTACAGGCGTGAGCCACCGCGCCCGGCCTGTTTTCAACTAGTTCATTTCTATGTAGAGATGTGATGCAAAGGAAATTGCTAAAATTTTCTTTCTGATATGCAGCAAGGATATAAACTTGGCCCTAAGATTATTTAAGTGTAAATGAACGTTTGCTTTTGTTGTTTGTTTCTTTGTTTTGAGACAGAGATTTACTCTTGTTGCCCAGGCTGGAGTACAGTGGTGCTGTCTTGGCTCACTGCCACCTCCACCACCCTGGGTTCAAGTGATTCTCCTGCCTTCGTCCCCAGAGTACCTGGATTACAGGCGCGTGCCAACATGTGCGGCTAATTTTTATATTTTTAGTAGAGACAGGGTTTTTCCACGTTGGCCAGGCTGGTCCCGAACTCCAGACCTCAGGTGATCCTCCCACCTCAGCTTGCCAGTGCTGTGATTACAGGTGTGAGCCACAGTGCCTGGCTTTTTTTTTTCTCCCTGAGACCACGTTTCAATCTTGTTGCCCAACTGGAGTGCAATGGCTCTATCTCAGCTCACTGCAACCTCCACCTCCCGGGTTCAAGCGATTTTCCTGCCTCAGCCTCCTGAGTAGCTGGAATTACAGGCGCGTGCCACCACACTCGGCTAATTTTTGTAATTTTAGTAGAGATGGTGTTTCACCATGTTGATCAGGCTGATCTCGAACTCCTGATCTCATGATCCACCCGCCTCAGCCTCCCAAAGTGCTGGGATTACAAGCGTGAGCCACCACGCCTGGCCACCTCCTATATTTTTAACCCTAGTTTCTCTTTAAATGAAGTCCTTCTACTTACTATACTTGCAATAAAATACATTCCAGTAGAATGAAGAACACTTTGTTAAGAATATTAAAAGGATATGGGGCTTTAAGAACTATCATAGGCCGGCGCAGTGGCTCACACTGTAATCCTAGCACTTTAGGAGGGTGAGCGGGGTATATTACCAGAGGTCAGGAGTTCGAGACCAGCCTGGCCAACATGGCAAAACCCCATCTCTACTAAAAATACAAAAATTAGCCGGGTGTGGTAGTGGGCACCTGTAATCCCAGCTACTCAGGAGGCTGAGGCAGGAGAATCACTTGAACCCTGGAGGCAGAGGTTGCAGTGAGCCAAGATCATGCTGTTGTACTCCAGCCTGGGCAACAAGAGTGAAACTCCATCTCAAAAAAAAAAAAAACTTAGATGTCAGTCATTATTCTGTAATAGTCTTCCTTTTAGTGACAATATCTTAGGGCAGAGTTTAATCTCTTGGACTACAGTATTTGAGGTCAATTGAAAGTCTCCAAGTAAACCTTTGCAAAGTTACTAAGTAGTCTGATTCTATAGAACCACAACAATAAACGTGAGATTTTTTTTTAGCTAAACCACCACTGTGCATCTGAGATTAAAATCTGTTACCAGAGATTCATGGTGATCCTTTCAAAACAGCTCTAGATATTTTTGTTTTATCATTTATATTTCATAGCTGATACCCAAAGCAGATAATGATGAATATTTTACATTTCAATTGTTTTAAGGAACACTTGACTTTGAACAGCTTGCGGAAGCTATAGCTCTTAGAAGCCTGTCTCCTTAAAGCTGAAATTTCATATCTGCTACTGATATGACTGAGGAAGAAGACAGTGAGGAGAAGAAGAAAAAAGTTTTTTTAATCTCAAGGGCCTTTGAAAATATCCTTTTACTTAGGTACAGTTACTGCCTAGCAATGAAAGGAAAACGTCTTGTAAATTTGCCTTTTTACTCAGTCCTGCCAGAAATGAAAGAGGCGATCTATAGGTTGTCTCATGTCCTAGACTGTAGACCCCAGAGTCTGCTGCTAAATTGGCAAGTTCAATAGTATTTTTTTTTTTTTTTTTTGAGATAGAGTCTTGCTCTGTTGCCCAGGCTAGAGTGCAGTGGCACAATCACGGCTCACTGCAACCTCTGCCTCCCAGGTTCAAGCAATTCTCCTGTCTCAGCCTCCCGAGTAGCTGGGATTACAGGTGCCCGCCACCACACCCGGCTGATTTTTGTATTTTTAGTAGAGTTGGGGTTTCACCATCTTGGCCAGGCTGATCTCGAACTCCTGACCTTGCGATCTACCCGCCTCAGCCTCCCAAAGTGCTGGTATTACAAGTGTGAGCCACCACGCCTGACCTTCAGTAGTCTATTATTCCAAAATTATACTGTGCTTGCCACAGTCATTCCTTTGCTCTCTCAAAATGATTTAGAGAACACGGAATAGTAAAAAGGAATAAAACAAAGGCATGAGGCCGGGTGCTGTGGCTTGCACCTGTAATCCCTGCACTTTGGGGGGCCGAGACAGGCGGATCACCTAAGGTTGCGAGTTCAAGACCAGCCTGACCAACATGGAGAAACCCTATCTCTACTAAAAATATAAAATTATCCGGGCGTGGTGGCACATGCCTGTAATCCCAGCTACTCGGGAGGCTGAGGCAGGAGAATCGCTTGAACCTGGGAGGCAGCGGTTGCCGTGAGCTGAGATCGCGCCACTGTACTCCAGCCTAGGCAACAAGAGTGAAACTCCTTCTCAAAAAAAAAAAAAAAAAAAAAAAAAAAACATGAATAATGGGAAAATATCAATTAGAAGCCAGTACATAATCATCTTAAAAACAATCCCAGAGAATGCAATTCTCTTTCCTTGGGCGATGAGTTCTGACCACCACCCCCACCCCCTTTTTTTTTTTGAGATGGAGTCTCCCTCTGTCGCCCAGGCTGGAGTGTACAATCTCAGATCCCTGCAGCTTCCACCTCCCAGGGTTCAAGGGATTCTCCTGCCTCAGCCTCCCTAGTAGCTAGGACTGCAGGTGCTCGCCACCATGCCTGGCTAATTTTTCTATTTTTTTGGTAGAGACAGGGTTTCACCATGTTAGTCAGGCTGGTCTCAAACTCCTGACCTTAAGTGATCTGCCCACCTTAGCCTCCCAAAGTGCTGGGATTACAGGCATGAGCCACCAACCCTGGCCTCCCCCTATATTTTTAACCCTATTTTCTCATGGACACATTCCAGCAGGGTTAGGGCTCTAGGCCTATGTATCACTACTAGTCTCCCCCCAATTTCTCTTCCTCCCCCATATCAAATAGCCCTAAAGCCTTGCTCCTGGTTCTTCCAAGGCCCTATGGAACTGTGATTAATAACTGGGACTTGGGCCGGGCGCGGTGGTTTACGCCTGTAATCCCAGCACTTTGGGAGGCTGAGGCAGGCGGATCACAAGGTCAGGAGATGGAGACCATCCTAGCTAACATGGTGAAACCCCGTCTGTACTAAAAATACACAAAATTAGGCGTGGTGGCACACGCCTGTAGTCCCACCTACTTAGGAGGCTGAGGCAGGAGAATCACTTGAACCCGGGAGGTGGAGGTTGCAGTGAGCCGAAGTCACGCCACTGCACTCTAGCCTGGGCAACAGAGTGAGACTCCATCTCAA
>NW_022307324.1:0-1047 GCF_002776525.5 Piliocolobus tephrosceles | reverse complement strand
TAAAAAAAAAAAAAAAAAAGGCCGGGCGCGGTGGCTCAAGCCTGTAATCCCAGCACTTTGGGAGGCCAAGACGAGCGGATCACGAGGTCAGGAGATCGAGACCATCCTGGCTAACCCGGTGAAACCCCGTCTCTACTAAAAAAAATACAAAAAACTAGCTGGGCGAGGTGGCGGGCGTCTGTAGTCCCAGCTACTCGGGAGGCTGAGGCAGGAGAATGGCGTAAACCCGGGAGGCGGAGCTTGCAGTGAGCTGAGATCCGGCCACTGCACTCCAGCCTGGGCGACAGAGCGAGACTCAGTCTCAAAAAAAAAAAAGAAAACTGGGACTTGGGAGTTAGAGGAGCCAGAGTTGGAGTCCAGTTCTGTCCTTTCCAAACTGTGTAACACTGGGCAGGTTAATATTTCTGAGCTTCAGTTTCCTACCTTGTAAATTGCAAATATTTATTTGTTCCAGGAATTGGATGAATGCTGGACAGTATGTAGTGCTTAGTAAAATGCCTGGCACAAATAATAAAGTCTCAATAGACGGTGGTAATTATCAATCCTTCTGCTTCCGTAATCCACCTTCTGCCTACCGTCAGTACTTCCTTCTCCTTTGGCCAATTGCCTCCTCATTCGTCTCCACCATGCCCGGCTAATTTTTGTATTTTAAGTAGAGACGGGGTTTTGCCATGTTGGCCAGGCTGGTCTTGAACTCCTGGCCTCAGGTGATCTGCCCGCCTCGACCTCCCAAAGTGCTGGAATTACAGGTGTGAGCCACTGCACCCAGCCTATATGCACTGATTTCTAAAATACATTGTTAAATGGAAAAAAAATAGGCCGAGTGTGGTGGCTCACATCTGTAATCCCAGAAGTTTGGAAGGCCAAGGCGGGAGGATCACCAGAATTCAGGAGCTCAAAACCAGCCTGATTAACATGGAGAAACCCCGTCACTACTAAAAACACAAAATTAGCCGGGTGTGGTTGCGCATGCCTGTAATCCCAGCTACTCGGGAGGCTGAGGCAGGAGAATCACTTGAACCTGCGAGGCAGAGGTTGCAGTGAGCC
>NW_022307323.1:0-1879 GCF_002776525.5 Piliocolobus tephrosceles | reverse complement strand
CCATGAGAAGAAAAATGGAAACTCTTGCTCATAACAGTGCCCCAAATGCCCAGCACGGTGTAGCTCTAGGGCAGTTGGTCGATGGTGGACGCTGCTGGTTGGAGGGCCCAGCTGGTCCTCCCAGCTGCCTTCTCCCTGGTCACATTCCATTATTGAGAACAGAATAATTTCTTGCCTTTCCAGAGTCTCTCTTAGTGGGGATTGGCCAAGTGACATTGTCCTACCCCGGGAGACATAAGTGGAAGTTGGCTGAAAGGTTTCTAGCCGTGGTGTGCTGGGGCGATTTGAACCAGGACATGAGAGTTGACTGTCCATTGTTCGGGAATTCTTCAAGTTGGTTGTTCAACACATTCAGTACTTAAAAATATTAAATAATATAAATGCGCAAATTAAAACATGCATTAGACCAGATGCAGTGGCCCACGTCTAACACATTGGAAGCCCGAGGCAGGAAGATCACTTGAGCCCAGGAGTTCAAGACCAGCTTAGGCAAAAAAGGAAGACCTTGTCTCTACAAAAAAAATGTAAAATTAGCTAGGCATGGTGGTGTGTGCGTGCAATCCTAGCCACTCAGGAGGCTGAGCTGGGAGGATCGCTTGAGCCATCTGTTCAAGGCTCCAATGAGCTATGATAGTGACACTGCACTCCAGCCTGGGTGATGGAGCCACATCCTGTCTCAGAAATGAACATATTGTATATATTAATAAATTCATAATAAATGTATATTTATATATACATCTATGGATTATAAGTATATATTTAGACATAAATTTATTTATTTATTTATTTATTTATTTATTTATTTATTTATTTATTTATTTATTTATTTATTTTGAGATGGAGTTTAACCGTGGTCGCCCAGGCTGGAGTGCAATGATTCGGGCTCACTGCAACCTCCACCACCTGGGTTCAAGTGATTTTCCTGCCTCAGTCTCCTGAGTAGCTGAGATTACAGGCGCGCACCACCACGCCTGGTTAATGTTGTATTTTTAGTAGAGATGGGGTTTTCTCCATGTTGGTCAGGCTAGTCTCGAACTCCTGACCTCAGGTGATCTGCCCACCTCAGCCTCCCAAATTGCTGGGACTACAGGTGTAAGCCACTGTGGCCAGCCTATAAGATATATTTATATGTTATGCTTATGTACATTAAGTTTATATAATTATATATGAATATAAATATAAAAACTTTCCTTGCCTTCTCTTGTTTCTACCTACAGTCAGTCCCATGACTTCAAATACTATCTACATGTAATAATTTTAAATGTGTATTATATATATACATATATATATATATATATATTTTGAGACGGAGTCTCGCCCTGTCGCCAGACTGGAGTGCAATGGCACTATCTAAGCTCACTGCAACCTCTGACTCCGGGTTCAAGCGATTCTCCTGCCTCAGCCTCCCAAGTAGCTGGGCTTATAGACGCCCACCACCACGCCCAGGTAATTTTTGTATTTTTAGTAGAAATAGGATTTCGGCATGTTGGTTGGTTGGTTTCAAACTCCTGACCTTAATTGATCACCCGCCTCGGCCTCCTAAAGCGCTGGGAATACAGGCGTGAGCCACCTTGACCAAAATGTTTTCGTGTTTCCAAACATTTTACATGAGAGGAAAGCGGAGAATAAATCATCTGACACTCTACTGTAAAAAAAAATCTTTGTGCCTCTCTTCTTTTCACCTTTCCTAAGTGTATATATATTTCCAAAATGTCTTTAGGTTGAGGTCCCCCCGTGAAAAGTTTACAGGGTGTTGTGTCCTCAGCCACCCTCCTGTCTTTTCCTAGTCCTGGCATTTTAGAACTGTCTGGGGATGACCCAGGTTACCCACTGTGGCCATGTCTATTGGAGGGTCTAGTGAGTATCAGCCCCGGCATCA
>NW_022307320.1:1284-3908 GCF_002776525.5 Piliocolobus tephrosceles | reverse complement strand
CTCTTGCCTGATTGCCCTAGCCAGAACTTCCAACACTATGTTGAATATGTTTATATCTTCCTTCATTTTGTTGCTTACCCAACAGTCACTTAGAAGCAGGTTGTTTAATATCCAGGTGATTTTGTGGTTGTGGGAGATCTTCCTGGTATTGATTTCTGTTTTTCTGCCACTGTGGTCTAAGAGTATGGTTTCCATTAAATATTTTAAATATTTTAAAACATATTTATTGAGACTTGTTTAATTGCTGAGCATATTATTAGACTTGAAGTATGTACCATGTTCAGAAGAATATATATTATGTGATTGATTCATGGAATGTTCTGTACATGTCTATTAGGTTCAGTTAGTCAAATATCAAATCTCAATTCAGAATTTCCTTGTTAGTTTTCCACCTTGAGATCTCTCTAACATTGTCACTGTTTTTTGTTTTTTGTTTGTTTTGTTTGTTTGTTTGTTTTTTAACTTCCCACTATTATTTTCTGGCTCTCTGTTTTCTTGTACATTGAAAAGTAGCTATTTTGTGAATCTGGGTCCTCCAATGTTATTGCATATACATTTAGAATAGTTAAGTCTTTTGTTGAATTGAACCCATCATTATGTAATGTCCTTTGTTCACTTTTACACTTGTTGGCTTGAAGTCTGTTTTATCTGATGTACGATAAGAGATGTTTTATCTGATGTAAGATCTGCTTCTTGTTGTTGTTGTTTGTTTTCCATTTGTGCGGTGATATTCTTCCAACCCTTTACTTTGAGCCTATGGGTGTGTCATTACATGTGAGATGGGTCTCTTAAAGACAGCAGATTGATGTGTCTTTTTTTACATTTTTTTTTTATTTCACTTGAAATGCTGTGCCTTTTAAATGGGGGGCATTTAAGCTAGTTATGGTCAAGGTTTGTTTATATGTGAGATTTTGATAGTATAATAAACTTATTAGCCCATTGCTTTGTAGTTTCTATTGTCTACTTCCTTCATAATGTCTGTCGGTTATGTACTTCAGTTTGTTTCTGTAGTAGCAGGTATCTTTATTTTGTTTCCACGTTTAGAACTCCCAAGTATCTCTTGTAAGCCTGGTCTAGTGGTAACAAATTACTTTAGTGCTTTCTGTTTGGAAAAGTCTTTGTTTCTCCATTTCTGAAGCTTAATTTGGTATGCTATGACATTCATGGTTGGAATTTCTTTTCTTTATTAATGCTAAAAATATGCCCCTAATCTCTCCTGCCTTATAAGGATGCTACTGAAAAGTTTGCTGCTAGCCAGATCATGTTCCCTTTGTATGTAATCTTTTTTCTCCAGCTATCTTTAAGATTTTTTTCTTCATCATTGACCTTAGACAGTTTGGTGACTAAACGCTTGGTAATACTCATTTTGGGCAGTATTGCACAGGTGTTATTTTATCTGGTTCCTTGTATCTGGATGTCTATGTTTCTAGCAAGACCAGAAACATTTTCTTGAATTATTCCCTCAAATATGTTTTCCAGGTTGTTTACTCTTTCTCCTTCTCTCTCAGGAATGCCAGTACATCATAGGTTTAGTCACTTTACATAATCCCATATTTTTCCAAAGATTTTGTTCATTTTTAAATTCCTTTCTCTTGAGTTTTGTCTGCCTAGGTTAATTTGAATGACTGTTCTTAAAGATTAGGAATTTTTTCCTCTGCTTAGTCCAGTCTCTTTATAAAGCTTGCAATTGCATTTTGAAATTCCTTAAGTGAGTTTTTCAGTTCCTGAAGCTCCGATTTATTTTTAAGATGCTATCTTTCTTCATTTCCTGGATTCATTTGGAAGTTTTTTTGTGTTTTGATTTTCAAACTTGTCTTGAAGCTCATTAATCTTCCTTACAATCCATGCTTTGAATTCTTTATGTGTCATTTTTGCCTTTCCATCTTGGTTGCGGACTATTTCTGGAGGGCTCATGTGATCCCTTAGTAGTGTCACTACATTTAGAAGTTTTATGGTGCCAGAATTCTTGTGCTGATTCCTTCTCATCTAGAGTGCCGACACTTCTAATTATTGTAATTATTTTCATTAGGTTAGGATTTTATGATATTATCTTGTTTCTTTTCATTTCCATTTTCCCTCTCCATAGGGACTGTGATTATAGACAGTGTTTGGTAGCATCTTTTGTCTTTGATTCTAAGTACTTAAGTACTTCATTCAGCAAGTTTTATATAGCGATGTACAGTTTGACCTAAAAGCCAGTGGATGGTACTTAGAGATAAGACTGGGCTGCAGCCAATGTGGCAAGACAAAGTTCTTTTCCCTAACCTAGGTTGTTTGGATCCCCAATAGAAAGGTGAGTCACAGAGGGAGGCTCTCTGCCTCTCTCACGTACTAGAGCTTCACTCATTTATTTCAGCCAGATGCTGTAACAGGGGCTGTTTGTCAGCATTCTCCTCCCCAGGATCTGGGGTGACCTTCATTATTCTGGTGGATTCTCATTTTCCTTCTTGGATGAAAGGTTAGATAATTAATATTTTTGCACTATTTTGCTATTTCCAAGTGGCCAAGACACAATAAAAGCCTCTATTTCCTCATCCTGGAAAATAAAAACAACAATAACAAAGAGTTGTTTTATTTAAAGGTTCAACAAAACCTGCAAATACTTAGCTAGACAAAGAAAAGAG
>NW_022307320.1:0-1274 GCF_002776525.5 Piliocolobus tephrosceles | reverse complement strand
CTAGTAGAAATGATATATGCCAACAAATTGAATAATTTAGAAAAAAATAAATTCCTAGAAACATACAGTCTACTGAGTACATCATAAATAAGTGGAAAAACTGAACATACCAATAACAAGTAAGGAGATTACATCAATTATCAAACCTTCCAGCAAAGGAAACATCAGGACCAAATAGCTTTGGTGGAGAATTTTACCAAACATTTAAATAAGAATCAGCACAAGTCCTCCTGAAACCCTTTCAAATAAATGAATAGAAAGGAACACTTTTAAATTAATTCTATGAGTCCAACATTACCCTGATACTTAAGCCAGACAAAGATACTATTTAAAAATCCAGACCAATAACCCTGGTGAATATTGATGCAAAAGCTTCAAAAGAATAAGAGCAAACCAAATCCAATAGCACATTAAAAGCATTATATACTATGTCCAAATGGGATTTACCAATGGGATGGCAGGATGTTTCAGGATATGAAAATCAGCAGGTTCAATTTACTACATTAAAAGAAAAAAGAACAAAAATGACAATTAATACAGAAAACATATTTTTCAAAATTCAACACTTTTATGATTAAAAAAACACTCAACATACTAGAAATAGAAGAAAACTACTTCAAAATAATAAAAGTTATATATGAAAAGCACATAGCCAGCATTATACCCAACGGTAAAAATAATAGCTTTTAAAGACCAAGAAAAAGAAGCACACTCTTGCCACTTGTATTTATCATTGTAGTAGAGGTCCCAGTGAAAGCCATTCGTTAGTAAAAATAAAGAGTAGGTTTAGCCAAATTGGAAAGGAAGAAGTACAATTATCTATTCTTATAGATGACATGATTTTGTATGTGGAACATCCAAAGTATTTCATGCAAAAATACAGTTAGAAATAAGAAGTGTTATAAAGTTGCTTCATGTAAAATCAACATCCAAAAATAAATTACATTTACATACACCAGTATAAAGCAATCTGAAAATAATTTTAGAATACTGATTTAGAATAGTATCAAAACTAATAAAATACTGAGGAATAAAATTGAGCGGGTGAGAGATTTGTGTACTGAAAACTATAAACAATGCTGAAAGAAATTAAATAATGAAAAAAGAATAAAAAGATATCTTGTGTTTATAGTTTAATAACATTGTTAAAATGTCCATATTACCTAAACCAATCTACAGATTCAGTGCAATCCATATCAAAGTCCCAATGGCAGTTTTTCCAGAAACAGGACAAATATCCAAAACTTTATATGGAATCTTCGGGAACTCTACCT
>NW_022307319.1:5512-6776 GCF_002776525.5 Piliocolobus tephrosceles | reverse complement strand
GGCCTCCCAAAGTGCTGGGATTACAGGCTTGAGCCACCGCGCCTGGCCCCCAGGTTAATCCATTTCTTAACCTACGAGGGACTCCATGTCTACTACTCAGATTGAATTTAATCCCAAACACTCTCTTTTCCTCTGAGATGGAGGAAAGGTGTAAATAAGAATCTCTTAGCTTTTTCAGTTCATTCTGGTTTGAGGAATGGAGTGCCAACTCTTACCGAAGCTCTGCAGCCTTCTGAGCACACTCCAATGAGCTTCTCTGTTCAAAATTTTCATCTTTAGGCCACATTTTCTCAGAAGACTTGGGTGGCTCTTCCACTTTCATGGTATTGCTGGCCATGGTGTGGGCACCGTTAGGCATGCATAAACCAATGGGTTTAGCCATACTTACGACATTGCTGAAAGAAATTATACTGTTAGAACCAGAAATACTAAATACAAAAAGGATACTTCGAAACTGTTGTTACAGGAGTGTAGAACTGGATTCTCACACATATAAAAAGAAGTTAAATGAGTCAGTAATCTTGGTACATGTCAAGGAAAATCTTATAAAACACAGCTTTCAAATGTCAAAGACACAAAGGAATTATAGGCCAGGCGTGGTGGCTCACACCTGTAATCCCAGCACTTTGGGAGGCCAAGGTGAGCGGATCACAAGGTCAGGAGTTGGTGACCAGCCTGGCCAACATAGTGAAACCCTGTCTCTACTAAAAATACAAAAATTTTGTATAATAGTCCCAGCTACTCGGGAGGCTGAGGCAGGAGAATCGCTTGAACCCAGGAGGCAGGGGTTGCTGTGAACCAAGATCACGCTACTGCACTCCAGCCTGGGTAACAGAGCGAGACTCCGTCTCAAAAAAAAAAAAAAAAGGAAAAAAGGAATTAATTATGACCTAAGGAAAAAAAATATAAATGGAAATAGAGGGAATACTTTCAATTGAGAAAAGGACTTTTATTTTCATTTCCTCAGAGAACAGAGAGAAGCTTTTTTTTTTTGAGACGGAGTCTTGCTCTGTTGCCCAGGCTGGAGTGCAGTGGCCGGATCTCAGCTCACTGCAAGCTCCGCCTCCTGGGTTCCTGCCATTCTCCTGCCTCAGCCTCCCGAGTAGCTGGGACCACAGGCGCCACCACCGCGCCCGGCTAGTTTTTTGTATTTTTAGTAGAGACGGGGTTTCACGGTGTTAGCCAGGATGGTCTCGATCTCCTGACCTCGTGATCCACCCGTCTCGGCCTCCCAAAGTGCTGGGATTACAGGCTTGAGCCACCG
>NW_022307319.1:0-5502 GCF_002776525.5 Piliocolobus tephrosceles | reverse complement strand
CCCGTCTCGGCCTCCCAAAGTGCTGGGATTACAGGCTTGAGCCACCGTGCCCGGCGAGAAGCTTTTCTTCCATTTTTAAGCAATGAAGTTGGAATTTGACCTAGGGTTGACTTTCATCTTCCCTGATCATGCTGAAAAGACTCAAATCACCAACATTCACTTGTTCCCTAATGGTATCTTTCTAATTAAAGTGGCAGGAATAACAACATGGGATAAATGAGAAGAACTCACAGTTCGCTGCATTCACTGGCTATTTCACCTCCGTTTTCATTTGTCGCATGCTCCTTAAATGATGGAGGGGCTGTGTAACTCAGCCTGTCCCTTGGCCCTAAAAGTTTAGACAGAAGATGCAGACTCTGGCAACAGTACCCTCCAGAACACCAACTGCTGAAACTGGAACGTGAAGGGCTGGACAGAGAGTCCTGAGACCTGGGTGAAACCCTTATATGACAACTGCTCCCTGAGGAACATTTTTTTTTTTCACTCTTGCAAAACAAGTGAGTAAGTACAAATAGGAAGCAAAAAGAAAGGTGGAAGCTTGTCCAGGGCAGAGACTGTGTGTCTGACTGTATCCATCTTTATCTCTAGTGCCCAGTACATAACGGGTGGCCAGCTATGCTGAACTGTTAAATGGAACTGAAATTTAAATTCATGCGAGTTTTCTACTTTCAGTTGTTTTTGCAAACATTTGGTTGTCTGGAGTACGGAACTTGAAATTATCGGACCATACTAAGCAAAATAAGTGAGTACTTATTAATAAAATAAGAATACTTAATGAAATGCTGTGTGTAGATTTCCTTTACCTAGGTTACTCATTCCTGATTTAGAGCCATGAGAATGAGGTGTCTACTCTAGAGATTCAATGTTGGGTTTTCTTTTTGGGGGTTTTGTTTTGTTTGTTTGTTTTTTGAGGCAGAGTGTCACTCTGTTGCCCAGGCTGGAGTGCACTGGTGTCATCTGGGCTCCCTGCAGCGTCGGCCTCCCAGACTCAAGTGATCCTCCCACATCAGCTTCCCAAATAGGAGGGATTGCAGGCATGTGCCACCAGGCTTTGCTAAGTTTTTTTTTTTTTTTTTTTTTTTGAGACGAGTTCTGCTCTGTTGCCAGGTTGGAGTGCAGTGGCGCAATCTCAGCTCACTGCAACCTCCGCCTCCCGAGTTCAAGTGATTCTCCTGCCTCAACCTCTCGAATAACTGGGACTACAGGTGCCTGCCACCACGCCCAGCTGATTTTTCTATTTTTATTAGAGATGGGGTATCATCATGTTGGCCAGGATGGTCTCGATCTCCTGACCTATTGTCTGATTCTGCCCTCAGCGGTCCTCCATGGTGAATTTAGAATTTTGAATCTGATATCCCACTCAGGAAAAAAAAGATTTTAGGGAGGCAGAAAAGAGGGAGTGAGAACAAAAGAACAAAATGGGGTGGTGGGCAGAAGAAGGCAGTGAGGAAAACGTGTCTGGCACATCAGTCCTTCCCAGTGTCTTAGCCCTGCAGGGGATGTGGCCTTAAATCTCACCCCTTTTGGGTTTCTCCGACACCGGTGCACCGGCTGTGTGGAGCTGTCTGTGTCCCACGTGGACGCGAGGCTGGGCACGGCGGGGGCCAGCAGGGCCGACGCGGTGCAACTGCCCTTGCAGTCGGTGCATCTGGGGGCGCTGGTGCATGGAGAGGCGCTGCCGCCACCCCACCATCTGCCCGCGCCTTGCGGTCTCCGATAGCGGCGCCGCCTCCTCCGCGACCCGCAGGTGCCGGCCAGCAGTGGTCAACCGCAGCAAGGTCGTCCTCAGCCTGTGGACAGAGCACATGGCTTCTCCTTTCATGACAGTTATTATTTCTACAGTTTATTTGGAACAAATAATCACGAGTTGATCTATGATATGTATTCATCTACTGGGATCTATTTTTTTTTTTTTTTTTTGGTGAGACGGAGATTTATTCTTTTTGCAAAGGCTTGAGTGCAATGGCGCGATCTCGGCTCACCGCATCCTCTGCCTCCCAGATTCAAGAGATTCTCCTGCCTCAGCCTCCCGAGTAGCTGGCATTACAGGCAAGTGTCACCATGCTCGGCTAATTTTGTATTTTTAGTAGAGACGGGGTTTCACCATATTGCCCAGGCTGATCTTGAACTCCTGATCTCAGGTGATCTGCACGCCTCTGCCTCCCAAAGTGCTGGGATTACAGGCCTGAGCCACTGTGCCCTGCCTACGGTGATCTATTAATCACACTTTTAAAAGATTAACCTTCTGGCCGGGCGCGGTGGCTCAAGCCTGTAATCCCAGCACTTTGGGAGGCCGAGACGGGCGGGTCACGAGGTCAGGAGATCGAGACCATCCTGGCTGACACGGTGAAACCCCATCTCTACTAAAAAATACAAAAAAAACTAGCCGGGCGAGGTGGCGGGCGCCTGTGGTCCCAGCTACTCGGGAGGCTGAGGCAGGAGAATGGCGTGAACCCGGGAGGCGGAGCTTGCAGTGAGCTGAGATCCGGCCACAGTACTCCAGCCCGGGCGACAGAGCGAGACTCCGCCTCAAAAAAAAAAAAAAAAAAAAAAAAGATTAACCTTCTGTCCCCAGTACACTGTAACTTTTTGAGGGCAGGACCATTGTGGTACCTGTCTTTATTCTGTTGCAGTGATTACACCCTTACCTTAGTAAAAAAAAAAAAAAAAGCTGAGCCACTACCCCAATATATTTGTGTGCATTTAAAAAATTATATATAGACTTATTTTTGTACTAATAAATTATAGTCATTATAAAACAAAATATGTATTTTTAAAGGGGTGACAAATATAAATAACAATTTTAATACTTACTTTTTCTATCCCACTTGTCTACAGACCCCTGAACATGTGCTCCAAATTAAGGATAATTCCTTTATAACTTTTAGTAACAATTTTTGTTATCTTGACCTAAAATCATGGTTTTTTACACTATCTGATTCTATGCTCTCACTGTGCTATGGCCTGAATTGTGTCCCCACTCAAAATTCTTATGTTGAAGCCTTAACCCCCAATGTGACTGTATCTGGACATTGGGTATTTCGGAGGTTTTGTTTTTTTTTTTTTATTTGAGAGGGAGTTTTGCTCTTGTTGCCCAGGCTGGAGTGCAATGGCGCGATCTCAGCTCACCACAGCCTCTGCCTCCCAAGTTCAAGTGATTCTCCTGCCTCAGCCTCCCGAGTAGCTGGGATTACAGGCATGAGCCACCAGGCCTAACCACAAAATACTAATTTTGTATTTTTAGTAGAGACGGGGTTTCTCCATGTTGGTCAGGCTGATCTCGAACTCCTGACCTTAAGTGATTTGCCCGCCTTGGCCTCCCAAAGTGTTGGGATTACATGCATGAGCCACCGTACCAGGCCTTTGGAGGTTAAGTTTAAATGAGTTCACAAGGGTGAGACCCTAACTGGATAGGACTGTGACCTTGTCCTCTCCTACCTCCCAAGACACGGTGAGAAAGCAGCAGTCAGCAAGCTAGAAAGATGGCCCATACCAGGATCTGACCATGCTGGCACTTTGATCTCAGACTTCCAGCTTAAGAACTCTGAGAAAACCAATGTCTGTTGGTTAAGCCACCCAGTCTGTGGTATTTTGTTGTGGCATCCTGAGCTGACTAAAACACACTGCCCGCCTGTTCTGACATTTACTAACTGTAGCTTTGGGCATGTCACTTAACCTTTCTGTGCTCAGTTTCCTCATTTATAAATAAAGATAAATAGAAAAAGATAAAAGCAGTAGATTGTTGTGAGGATTAATAAGCTTATATATATATATATATATATATATATATAAATGCTTAGAACAGTGGGAGTACACTGTAAGGGCTTCAGGTGTTAGTTATTATTATTACATATCATTATACCCAGATAAAGAAAACAAGGTGTAAAATAGCTATGTAACTTGCCCAAAGCCAGGGGCATAGAATCCAGATTAACCATTTAGCATTCATAATCTCAAGTGCTCTTTGATCATTGGCCAAGAAACAAGATGTTTTGGCCCATACAACTTCTGACTTCACTCAAGTCACTAGATTCTCGAGTCCTCCACAAGAAAAAGAAAAAACAAAATCAGCCCTTTGCAGTGGCTCATGCCTGTAATCCTAGCACTTTGGAGGTGGGCAGATCACCTGAGGTCAGGAGTTGGAGACCAGCCTGACCAACATGGAGAAACCCCGTCTCTATTAAAAATATAAAATTAGCTGCGCGTGGTGGCACATGCCTGTAATCCCAGCTCCTCAGGAGGCAGAGGCAGGAGAATCGCTCGAACCTGGGAGGCAGAGGTTGCAGGTTGCAGTGAGCCAAGATCGCACCATTGTACTCTAGCCTGGACAACAAGAGTACACTGTCTCAAAAGAAAAAAAAAGAAAAAGAAAAATCACCAACTCTGAAGAGTACTGATCCACAATGGAGGCCTGTAATCCTGCAGATTTTTTTTTTTTTTTTTTATGAGACAGAGTCTCGCTCTGTCACCCAGGCTGGAGCACAGTGGTGCAATCTCCGCTCACTACAGCCTCAGCCTACTGAGTTCAAGCGATTCTCCAGCCTCAGCCTCCCGAGTAGCTGGGATTACAGGTGCCTGCCACCACTCCCAGCTAATTTTTGTATTTTTACTAGAGACGGGGTTTCACTGTGTTGGCCAGGCTGGTCTTTAACACCTAACCTAGTGATCCGCCCACCTCGGCTTTCCAAAGTACTGGGATTACAGGCGTAAGCCACCATGCCCCGCCAATCCTGCAGATTCTAAACAAAGCTCTTAATCACTCCTGGGGGTTACAATGAGAAAGCAAAACACTGCCCTTAACATTAACTGGTCTGACGCAACTAGTCCTCAGTGTTGTTTGAAGCTAGTCTGTGCTATCTCCATCTGTTTTTGTTTTGAGACCGAATCTCACTCTGTTACCCAGGCTGGAGTGCAGTGGCGCAATCCTCGCTTACTACAACCTCCGCCTCCTGGGTTCAAGTGATTCTCTTGCCTCAGCCTCCCGAGTAGCTGGGATTACAGGCACCCACCACCACATCTGGATAATCTTTGTATTTTTAGTAGAGATGGGGTTTCACCATGTTGGCCAGGCTGGTCTCGAACTCCTGACCTCAGGTGATCTGCCCGCCTCAGCCTCCCAAAGTGTTGGAAATACAGGCATGAACCACCGTGCCCGGCCACTATTCTTTTAGACACCTCACAGAACATCAACATGAAATAAGTTCACTCCAAAACCATGATACAGTGATATAAAACAAGTCCACTGCCTAATTTTGTCTATGTACAAAATTAGTGTCACTGCCATCCACAAAATACCAAACATCCTTCTCTCCAGGTTAATATGAGTGACTGCAACTTCTTTACCAACCATGGCTTCAGCCTTGCCCTAGTCTACCCTCCCTGTAGATAAGATTTATTGATACTTGAGTCCAGGAAGTTGAGGCTAAAGTGAGCTGAGACTGCACCACTGCACCACTCCAGCCTGTGTGCCAGAGTGAGATCCTATCTCAAAAAAAAAAAAAA
>NW_022307318.1:0-2469 GCF_002776525.5 Piliocolobus tephrosceles | reverse complement strand
TTTTCATATCATGTATTTGTCATTGAAATTGGTTTTTGATATTTGAACCACAAGTTTATAATTGTATTGTTGTTTAGACTGGTCTGTAGAATCCTTGGTTTTGATTCTGTGGTTTATTCATTAGAGAGTAGCTGTGCTACTGTAAATTTTGAGGTCAAAAGCTTAAAACATTTTATATGTTTTAAAACAAAGTGCATGGTATTTAAATACCTATTCCTTAAAATTTGGAAGAAAGGTTAACACCATATAAACCCAGAACCTGTATTTTTAGACTAGTAGCATGTAGACATTTTCAATTTCTTCTAAAGTTGGAAAAAATAAACATTTTGTATTCATAGAATCTTTTTTTTAAGTATTTCTTTATTATTATTATACTTTAAGTTCTAGGGTACATGTGCATAACGTGCAGGTTTGTTACATATGTATACATGTGCCATGTTGGTGTGCTGCACCCATCAACTCGTCAGCACCCATCAATTCATCATTTATATCAGGTATAACTCCCCAATGCAATCCCTCCCCCCTCCCCCCTCCCCATGATAGGCCCCAGTGTGTGATGTTCCCCTTCCCGAGTCCAAGTGAGCTCATTGTTCAGTTCCCACCTATGAGTGAGAACATGCGGTGTTTGGTTTTCTCTTCTTGTGATAGTTTGCTAAGAATGATGGTTTCCAGCTGCATCCATGTCCCTACAAAGGACGCAAACTCATCCTTTTTTATGGCTGCATAGTATTCCATGGTGTATATGTGCCACATTTTCTTAATCCAGTCTGTCACTGATGGACATTTGGGTTGATTCCAAGTCTTTGCTATTGTGAATAGTGCCGCAATAAACATACGTGTGCATGTGTCTTTGTAGTAGCATAATTTATAATCCTTTGGGTATATACCCAGTAGTGGGATGGCTGGGTCATATGGTACATCTAGTTCTAGATCTTTGAGGAATTGCCATACTGTTTTCCATAATGGTTGAACTAGTTTACAATCCCACCAACAGTGTAAAAGTGTTCCTATTTCTCCACATCCTCTCCAACACCTGTTGTTTCCTGATTTTTTAATGATTGCCATTCTAACTGGTGTGAGATGGTATCTCATTGTGGTTTTGATTTGCATTTCTCTGATGGCGAGTGATGATGAGCATTTTTTCATGTGTCTGTTGGCTGTATGAATGTCTTCTTTTGAGAAATGTCTGTTCATATCCTTTCCCCACTTTTTGATGGGGTTGTTTGTTTTTTTCTTGTATATTTGTTTGAGTTCTTTGTAGATTCTGGAAATTAGCCCTTTGTCAGATGAGTAGATTGCAAAAATTTTCTCCCATTCTGTAGGTTGCCTGTTCACTCTGATGGTAGTTTCTTTTGCTGTGCAGAAGCTCTTTAGTTTAATGAGATCCCATTTGTCAATTTTGGCTTTTGCTGCCGTTGCTTTTGGTGTTTTAGACATGAAGTCCTTGCCCATGCCTATGTCCTGAATGGTACTACCTAGATTTTCTTCTAGGGTTTTTATGGTATTAGGTCTAACATTTAAGTCTCTAATCCATCTTGAATTAATCTTCGTATAAGGAGTAAGGAAAGGATCCAGTTTCAGCTTTCTACTTATGGCTAGCCAATTTTCCCAGCACCATTTATTAAATAGGGAATCCTTTCCCCATTTCTTGTTTTTCTCAGGTTTGTCAAATATCAGATGGTTGTAGATGTGTGGCATTATTTCTGAAGGCTCCGTTCTGTTCCATTGGTCTATATCTCTGTTTTGGTACCAGTACCATGCTGTTTTGGTTACTGTAGCCTTGTAGTATAGTTTGAAGTCAGGTAGCGTGACGCCTCCGGCTTTGTCCTTTTGACTTAGGATTGTCTTGGCAATACGGGCTCTTTTTTGGTTCCATATGAACTTTAAAGCAGTTTTTTCCAATTCGGTGAAGAAACTCATTGGTAGCTTGATGGGGATGGCATTGAATCTATAAATTACCTTGGGCAGTATGGCCATTTTCACAATATTGATTCTGCCTATCCATGAGCATGGTATGTTCTTCCATTTGTTTGTGTCCTCTTTGATTTCACTGAGCAGTGGTTTGTAGTTCTCCTTGAAGAGGTCCTTTACATCCCTTGTAAGTTGGATTCCTAGGTATTTTATTCTCTTTGAAGCAATTGTGAATGGAAGTTCATTCCTGATTTGGCTCTCTGCTTGTCTGTTACTGGTGTATAAGAATGCTTGTGATTTTTGCACATTAATTTTGTATCCTGAGACTTTGCTGAAGTTGCTTATCAGCTTAAGAAGATTTTGGGCTGAGACGATGGGGTTTTCTAAATACACAATCATGTCATCTGCAAACAGGGACAATTTGACTTCCTCTTTTCCTAACTGAATACCCTTGATTTCTTTCTCTTGCCTGATTGCCCTAGCCAGAACTTCCAACACTATGTTGAATAGGAGTGGTGAGAGAGGGCATCCCTGTCTTGTGCCAGTTTTCAAAGGGAA
>NW_022307317.1:6815-7164 GCF_002776525.5 Piliocolobus tephrosceles | reverse complement strand
GACACAGTGAGACTCTGCCTCAAAAAAAAAAAAAAAAAAAAAGTAAGAGAAGGCAACTTTTAGAAGTTTCGCTGTTCAGAGGAGGCAAGACGTTACAGAAAACAAAATTACAGCTAGATAGGAGGAGTAAGTTCTAGGGTTCTATAGTTCTGTAGGATGACTACGACTATAGTTAACAGTAATTTCCTTTGTTTTGACATAGAGCCTTGCTCTGTTGCTCTGACTGGACTGCAGTGGCACAATCTCGGCACACTGCAACCTCCGCCTCCTGGGTTCAAGTGATTCTCCTGCCTCAGCCTCCTAAGTAGCTGGGATTACAGGCATGCACCACCACGCCCAGCTAAGTTTT
>NW_022307317.1:0-6715 GCF_002776525.5 Piliocolobus tephrosceles | reverse complement strand
CGGTGGCTCAAGCCTGTAATCCCAGCACTTTGGGAGGCCGAGACGGGGTTTCACCGTGTTAGCCAGGATGGTCTCGATCTCCTGACCTCGTGATCCACCCGTCTCGGCCTCCCAAAGTGCTGGGATTACAGGCTTGAGCCACTGCGCCCGGCCCCAGCTAAGTTTTGTATTTTTAGTAGAGATGGGGTTTCACCATGTTGACCAGGCTGGTCTCAAACTCCTGGCCTCAAGTGATCCACCCGCCTAGGCCTCCCAAAGTGCTGTGATTACAGGCATGAGCCACCACGGCCGGCCTAGTTAACAGTAACCTATTACACAGTCTTTTTGTTTTGTTTTGTTTTTTTTTTTGAGACAGAGTCTCGCTCTGTCGCCCAGGCTGGAGTGCAGTGGCTGGATCTCAGCTCACTGCAAGCTCCGCCTCCCGGGTTTACGCCATTCTCAGCCTCCCGAGTAGCTGGGACTACAGGCACCCGCCACCTCACCCGGCTAGTTTTTTGTATTTTTTTAGTAGAGACATGGGGTTTCACCATGTTAGCCAGGATGGTCTCGATCTCCTGACCTCGTGATCCGCCCGCCTCGGCCTCCCAAAGTGCTGGAATTACAGGCTTGAGCCACCGCGCCCGGCCTCTTTTTGTTATTTTTGATATGGAGTCTCTCTGTCGCCAGGTTAGAATGCAGTGGCTCCATCTCTGCTCACTGCAACCTCCGCCTCCCGGGTTCAAGCAATTTTCCTGCCTCAGCCTCCCAAGTAGCTCCAAGTAGCCTCCCAGGCGCGTGCTATCACACCTGGCTAATTTATTTTATTTTATTTCAGTAGAGACAGGGTTCCACCATGTTGGCCAGGATGGTCTTGATCTCCTGACCTCGTGATCCGCCTGCCTTGGCCTCCCAAAGTGCTGCGATTACAGGCATGAGTCACCGTGCCCGGCCTATTACATAGTTTTTAATAGCTTGAAGGAAAATATTAAATGTTCCCAACACAGATGATGTTTTAGATGATGCATATGCTAACTGCCCTGATCTGATCATCAGACATTTATATACACTATGTACCCCATGAAAATGGGACAGTTATCACTTGTCAGTTTAAAAAATACATAAAATAAAAACATAAAGAAAAAAAAGACAGCAAGAAAGAAGTACCTGGAGAGGAATTTGGTACCTTAGAAAGGTTAGGGAAGATGAGTCTGACCCTGAAAAAGAGGAGAGGGGTGAAGAGCAGTGCGGTGTTCATGATTTTCTTGAGACAGGCTCTTGCTCTGTCGCCCAGGCTAGAGTGCAGTGGTGCGATATCAGCTCACTGCAACCTCCACCTCCTGGGCTCAAGTGATCTTCCCACCTTGGCCTCCTAAGTAGCTGGGACTACAGGTGTGCACCACCACACCTGGATAATTTTTGTGTTTTTGGTACAGATGGGGTTTTGCTGCAGCAAGCCATGATCATGCCACTGCACTTCAGCCTGGGACACAGACAGAGACCCTGTCTCAAAATAAACAAAAGTTTAAACTAACATTGGTTGGGTGTAGTGGCTCATGCCTGTAATCCCACACTTTAGGAGGCTAAGGCAGCAAGATTGCTTGAGGCCAGGAGTTTGAGACCAGCCTGGGCAACAGAGTGAGACCCTATCTATACAAAAAACTTAAAAATTAGCTGGGCATGGTGACATGTGTCTGTAGTCCTAGCTACTCAGGAGGCTGAGGTGGGGGGATCGCTTGAGCCCAGGAGTTTAGGTTATAATGAGCTGTGATTACATCACTGCACTCCAGCCTGGGCAACAGAGCGAGACCCTGTCTCTAAAAAATAAACAAATAATACTAAATACAATAAAAAATGAAGTTATTCAGTTACAGCAACCACATTTCAGGTGCTCAACACCTGCATGCAGCTAGTGGCTATGAAAAGGGACAGCACTGACCAAGAATATCTCTGTCACTGCAGAAAGTTCTATAGGACAACACTTCTTTAGAACACAGGTAGAGTTACCCTAAGCCTTTGACAAGAACAAAGCTGTTTACCCAGTATACAAATGGGAATACTGAATACAGTTGCCGATGGAGGCAGGCTTGTTTCTTTGGTGAGAAAGGTGTAAGGAGTTGCTACTTAATGTCCTATAGGTTATCTTGGAAATAAGAGTCAAAGGTTAGGTTATTCATGAGGGTGAATATAGCTGGAGGTGGGAAGCATGGTTGGATTTCTGAGAGGAGGGAGGACAGTTTGAAATGATGATGATGATTATTATTAGTATTACTTTTTGAGATGGGGGTCTTGCTCTGTTGCCCAGGATGGAGTGCAGTGGCAGGATCTTGGCTCACTGCAACCTCCGCCTCCCAGGTTCAAGTGATTCTCCTGCCTCAGCCTCCTTGAGTAGCTGAGATTACAGGCACCCACCACCATCCCTGGCTAATTTTTGTATTTTTAGTAGAGATGGGGTTTTGCCATGTTGGCCAGGCTGGTCTCGAACTCCTGACCTCAGGTGATCTGCCCGCCTCAGCCTCCCAAAGTGCTGGGATTGCAGGCGTGAGCCACCGTGCCTGGCCTGAAATGATTATTAGAGACTCGGAGAATCACACTAAGCCTGCCAGAAGGCCCAGCTTAGTTTCGTGACCGGGAATTTATAGATATGCCTGTATGGTGATGGTATCCAGGAGCATTTATGTGTCCAGGTATAGGTGTGGAGATGTTTAGATTTGATTAATCTAGGTTGTATGGCCTTCTGCTAGGTAGATGCAAAGAAGGAAAAGAGAGTTGAGGGTAACTGCAGAAAAATGAGTGAATTACTGTATCACAATATCCAAGATACTTTTTTTGTTTGTTTGTTTTTTGAGATGGAGTCTCATTCTGTTGCCCAGGCTGGAGTGCAGATCTCAGCTCACTGCAACCCCCGCCTCCTGGGTTCAAGCAATTCTCCTGCCTCAGCTTCTCAAGTAATTGGGATTATAGGCGTGCGCCACCACACCTGGCTAATTTTTTGTATTTTTAGTAGAGATGGGGCTTCACCGTGTTGGCCAGGCTGGTCTCGAACTCCTGACTTCAAGTGATTCACCCTCCTTGGCCTCCCAAGGTGCTGGGATTATAGGCATGAGCCATTGCACCCGGCCTACATGTGGAAAGAAATGAAGATAGAAGGCCACTGACAAGCTCGAAGAAAGTGAGGACACAATAAACTAGAGGGCCTGATGAGCTAGGAAAACATGGATGAGGAGGAAAGGGGTTTGTGGACAGAGAAAAGTATGTTTAAACTAGTGATTTTACAGGGAGGGCAGTTTTGAATGTTGATAAGGTCCAGGGTGTAATCTGCTGAGACTACTGGCCTGAGGTGCAGTGCTGTCTAGCTCTGTCGCCCAGGTTGGAGTGCAGTGGCGCGGTATCGGCTCACTGCAACCTCCGCCTCCCGGGTTCAAGTGATTCTCCTGCCTCAGCCTCCTGAGTAGCTGGGACTACAGACACATACCACCACACCCAGCTAATTTTTGTATTTTTAGTAGCGATGGGGGTTTCACCATGTTGGCCAGGATGGTCTCAATCTCCTGACTTTGTGATCAACCCGCCTCAGCTTCCCAAAGTGCTAGGATTACAGTCATGAGCCACTGTGTCCAGCTCTTTTTTTTTTTTTTCTTTTTCTTTTGGAGACAGTCTTACTCTGCTGCTCAGGCTGGAGTGCAGTGGCGTGATCTCAGCTCACTGCAACCTCTGCCTCCTGGGTTCAAGCAATCCTCCTGCCTCAGCCTCCCGAGTAGCTGGGACTATAGGTGCGAGCCACCAAGCCCGGCTAATTTTTTTGTATTTTCACTAGAAACGGGGTTTTGCCTTGTTGGCCAGGCTGGTTTCGAACTCCTGACTCAGGTGATCCACCCACCTTGGCCTCCCAAAGTGCTGGGATTACAGGCGTGAGCCACAGTGCCTGGCCCTACAACTTTTTCCTCTGTGTTTGTATGCAGGCAACAAAAAAAAAATAAAATGTGTTACTTGTGTAATTAAAAATTTTTAATATAGACAATGTAATCACATGACCCCAATTATATTAAAAATAATGGCAAAATATCACAAATCAAATTTTTTTGTGGTTAATAATATTGGTTCTCTTTGTAAGGGCACAGATGACTTCCTTTTATCTTTCCGCATTTTTCTAAGTAATTATAATGAACACGTACTACTTTTATAATGGTGGGTGCTTTCTCGTTAAAAAATTATTCACTCAGTTTATTACTGGACTAATTACTTACATCCACTATAAAATCTTCAGCCTCCAGTTTTACTTCCAGCAATTCTTTGGGTTTAGCAGCAGCAACCTCTTTTGGAAGAGATTCATAGTCCTCCTGGAAAACACAAGACTCCTCATGTTGGAATCCATTTTTCATCATTAAGCCTTCATGCCACAAACAGGTTCTCTTTATGAAAATGGCACCTAACTAAGAAAAATGATTAGAGATATCCTTAACAAATATAGCTCCTACCAATGTCACCCGTTAAACAAATAAAGCGATTTTTATAAAAAATTGTAAAAAGTGGCCAGGCGTAGTGGCTCATGCCTATAATCCAAGCACTTTGGGAGGCTGAGGCGGGCGGATCATGAGGTCAGGAGTTCAAGACCAGCCTGACCAACATGGTGGAACCCCGTCTCTACTAAAAATACAAAAATTAGCTGGGCGTGGTGGCTAATTTTTTTTATTATAGGCTAATTTATTTATTAAATGAGCCTATAATCCCAGCTACTCGGGAGGCTGAGGCAGGAGAATTGCTCGAACCCAGGAGGTGGAGGGTACAGTGAGCTGAGATCACGCCACTGCACTCTAGCCTGGGTGACAAAGTGAGACTCTGTCAAAAAAAAAAAAAAAAAAAAAAATTCACATTTTGAAAAAAAAAAAAAAAAGTGGCATTAACCTATTAGTACAACAAGAAGAAGTATAACCCAAGAAATTATTGAGGTAGGATGTGGTTATAAGTATGACTTGTGTTATAGCTTTCTGGCAAAGAGAAAACTCTTCAACAAGTAGGAGGTGAAAATAGATATTTGAGTTAAAGAAGACAGGTATGTGCCATCTGGAAGACTGATATCCTGTGAAGGAACCAAGTCATTACAACAGGTCACCACAGCCTCAATGAAGCTCATGCAGGCACTTTCTTCGGAGGTCCCTTTCCCTTATATTCATTTTCCCATGCTTGAATCTAGCCAAAATTAGAGACCCACTCTCACTTCCTGGATGAGAGCAAAGATTTGGAGTTAAGTTAGACCTGGCTTTTGAATCCTGGCTAAATATGCTTTCATGAGCAAGTTATTTAATCTCAGTGAAGCCTCAGTTTCTCTATCTGTAAAACAGGCCTAAGACCCCTGCACTGCTGTAAAGATTAAATGAGAGTAAAGGTAAAGCACTTAGTACAGAGTCATAGTATCATGATAGGTTAGTGGTTTCCTCTTGGAGGACAGAGGTAACCTTTCACTAATGGAAAGATGCCTGATAACTCACCTTTTTAATCTTTACTTGTCCCGTTGGCTGGGTCTCACCCACATACTTGAATAGATTACGGTATTCAATTTGTTTTAAAATCTCTCGTGCGTCTTTCAATTTGGGATCAGTAGAGTATAAAATCTCCAGAAAAATGTTATCTGCCAATTTGATGACATTTCAGTTACATTAAAATAAAAACACAGAGTTAAAGAATAGTGCTTTAGTGCTATTCGACTGAAAAGATCTTAACAGGCAGGTACATTATTATTTTAGCAATATGAGAAAATTTTTTAAAATACTTAAGTGAAAAAACCTTTTAAAACTGTTCCAGTTGACCAGTCACAGTGGCTCATGCCTGCAATCCCAGCACTTTGAGAGGCCGAGGCGGACGGATCACTTGAGGTCAGGAGTTCGAGACCAGCCTGTTCAACGTGGTGAAACCCCGTCTCTACTAACAATACAAAAAAAATTAGCTGGGTGTGGTGGCGGGCACCTGTAATCCCAGCTACTCAGGAGGCTGAGGCAGGAGAATTGCTTGAGCCTGGAAAGTGGAGGTTGCAGTGAGCCAAGATTGCGCCATTGCACTCAAGCCTGGGCAACAAGAGTGAGACTCTGTCTCAAAAATAAAAGTTCCTGTCAATGACTTGGATTTAATTCCAGGTAATCCAGAGAGTGGGGAAGGATAGAGAGAAATAAGACTGCATTGGAGTTGATGACTGCTGAGCTGGGTGATGGGCACATAAATGTGTATGGATTTATTGTTGACATGTTTTATTTTGTTTTCAAAAGAGAATGGTGGCTACACACTGTGGCTCACATCTGTGATCCCAGCAATTTGGGAGGCCGAGGCAGGTGGATCACTTGAGGTCAGGAGCTCGAGACCAGCCTGGCCAACATGAGAAAACCCTGCCTCTACCAAAAATACAAAAATTAGCTGGGCATGGTGGTGCATGCCTGTGGTCCCAACTACTCAGGAGGCTGAGGCAGGAGAATTGCTTGAACCCTGGAGGTGGAGGTTGCAGTGAGCCGAGATGGCGCCACTGCACTCCCACCTGGGTGACAGAGTGACACTATCTCAAAAAAAAAAAAGAGAATAAGAGAATGGTCCTGAAATATTTACAAGCAAAATTATGTCTAGGATCTGCTTCAAAATAGTCCAGTGTTTGACATGAGTGGGTAGATGAGGAGATGAGGCAAAATTGCCATGTGTTGATAACTGTTGAAGCTAAGTGACAGGTACTTTGTAAATTTCTTTTTTTTTTTTTTTT